>NW_015167160.1:75241-85659 GCF_001447785.1 Gekko japonicus
GGCTTACAAACTCCTCTCCCTTCCCCTCCCCACAACAGACACCCTGTGAGGTAGGTGGGCCTGAGAGATCTCTTGACAGAAACTGCTCTTTTTCAAGAACAGCTGTGCCAGAATTATGGCTTTCCCAAGGTCATCCAGCCAGGTGCAAGTGGAGGAGTGGGGAATCAAACCCGGTTCTCCCAGATTAGAGTCCGTGCATGTCACCACTACACGAAACTGGCACCAAACCACTTATGTAGGTGGGGCTTATGTTAGGTGGGGCTGAGAGAGCTCTTTTCAGAACTGTCCTTGAGAGAACAGCTCTGACCAGAACTATGGCTTGCCCAAGGTCATCCAGCAGGTGCAAGTGGAGGAGAGGGGAATCAAACCCGGTTCTCCCAGATTAGAGTTCGCGCACTTCACCACTACACCAAATTGGCACTAAACATATGTATATCCTGACAGCATATATGTGTGTCATATATCCTATCATATAGCATACCACGAGAGCCAGTGTGATGCAGTGGTTAAAGTGTTGGACTAGGATCTGGGAGAGCCAGGTTGAAATCTCAGCTCTTGCCATGGAAAGTCTCTGGGTGACCTTGGGTCAGTCACACACTTTCAGGCTAACCTACTTCACAGGGTTGTTACTGTTGTAGTGAGCGGCTCAGCATGCCTGGACTTTGGGGGAGTGCTACATCATTCTAAGTGTGTCTAGGTGTTATCTCCTTGAATGGGATGCCTCTCTTTGTCTTAACCTGGGAGCTGCCCTCTGATCTCTCTCCCTTTGTCCTTTAACTTTCACTTCACATGGCCTTCCCGGGAGACACATGTCTCTGCAGGACTCTCCTGTAGAATAAATGCCCTCATATTCCCATAGACATGATGCCAAACAAGCTGGCCTCTCTTTGTCTTAGCCTGGGAGCTGCTCTCTGATCTCTCTCCCCCTTTGTCCTTTCACTCTCATCTCACATGGCCTTCCCTGGAGAAACATGTCTCTGCAGGTTTGTCTTGTAGAAACAATGACCTCATATTCCCATAGACATGATGTTGAACAAGCTGGCCTCTCTTTGTCTTAACCTGGGAGCTGCCCTCTGCTCTCTCTCTCCCTTTGTCCTTTCACTCTCACTGCACATGGCCTTCCCTGGAGACAAATGTATCTGCAGGACTCTCCTGTAGAAGCAGTGCCCTCATATTCCCATAGACGTGATGCCAAACAAGCTGGCCTCTCTTTGTCTTAGCCTGGGAGCTGCCCTCTGATCTCTCTCCCTTTGTCCTTTCACTCTCACTGCACATGGCCTTCCCTGGAGACAAATGTATCTGCAGGACTCTCCTGTAGAAGCAGTGCCCTCATATTCCCATAGACGTGATGCCAAACAAGCTGGCCTCTCTTTGTCTTAGCCTGGGAGCTGCCCTCTGATCTCTCTCCCTTTGTCCTTTCACTCTCACTGCACATGGCCTTCCCTGGAGACAAATGTATCTGCAGGACTCTCCTGTAGAAGCAGTGCCCTCATATTCCCATAGACGTGATGCCAAACAAGCTGGCCTCTCTTTGTCTTAGCCTGGGAGCTGCCCTCTGATCTCTCTCCCTTTGTCCTTTCACTCTCACTGCACATGGCCTTCCCTGGAGACAAATGTATCTGCAGGACTCTCCTGTAGAAGCAGTGCCCTCATATTCCCATAGACGTGATGCCAAACAAGCTGGCCTCTCTTTGTCTTAGCCTGGGAGCTGCCCTCTGATCTCTCTCCCTTTGTCCTTGGCCTGTGGATGGATAAAACAGGCAAGAGATGCAGTCCATCGATGAAGAGCAAGACACTGAATCAATAAGGCATTTTCAATGCACTTCATTATGGACTTGCTCTGTTTTTTGTTTTTTTTAAATGAACAGCCAGTGCTGAGTCTGTCCACAGATAACAGAGAAAGGGTGCGTAACTTTCCTACGAGAAAAGGCTGAAGAGTCCCAGGACTCTTTGCTCAAGAAAATAGATCTTTCATTTGGAATATGATAGGAAAGGGCTTCCGAGTCACAGCGGGATTATGGTGGGCGACCCTGTAGGGCTTTCAAGGCAAGAGATGTTCAGAGGTGGTTTGAGATTACCTAGGGTTGTCGGGTCCACTCTGGCCACCGGCAGGGGACAGGGGGGTATGGTGGCCAGATCCAGGATGGGATCTGGAGGTGGAGCCTGGGGAAGAGAGGAACCTCGGTGGGGTACAGTGCCACGGAGTCCCCCCCCCTTCAAAGCATCCCTTTTCTCCAGGGGAACTGCTCTCTGTAGTCTGGAGAGGAGCTGTAATTCCAGAGGATCTCCAGGTCCCACCTGGAGGCTGACCACCCTACTTGTCTGCCTCTGTGTGGCAACCATGGACTTCCTCGGAGGTCTCCCATCCAAATACTAACCAGGGCCGACCCTGCTTAGCTTTCAAGATCTGATGAGATCGGGCTAGCCTGGGCCACCCAGGTCAGGGCAAACGAACAGAGGTGGTTTGCCATTGCCTGCCTCTGTGTGGTAAGACCACAGACTTCCTTGGTGGCCTCCCATCCAAGTACTAACCAGGGCTGATCCTGCTTACCTAAGATCTGCTTCGCTAAGACCTGCCAAGATCTGATTGAGGATAGCCTGGTCAGGTCAGAATATGACCAAGGTTTGTAACATTATATATAGGAGGAGGAGGAGGAGGAAATTGGATTTACTCCCCACCCTTCACTTGGAGTCTCAGAGCAGTTTACAAACTCCTTTCCCTTCTCCTCTCAACAGACACCCTGTGAGGTAGGTGGGGCTGAGAAAGCTCTCTCGAGGACTGCTCTGTCCAGAAGAGCTCTGAGAGAACTATGGCAACATCAGGGGAAGGCCTTGGTCTCTGTGTCCTGCTTTTGGCCCTTCAGATTAACTGGTTCACCACTATGCGAAACAAGATGCTGAACCAGATGGACCACTGGTCTGACCCAGCAGGGCTCTTCTTATGTTCTTAGGATGCTGGACTAGGTGGACCACTGGTCTGATCCAGCAGGGCCCTTCTTATGTTCTTAGGATGCTGGACTAGATGGGCCACTGGTCTGACCCAGCAGGGCCCTTCTTACGTTCTTAGGATGCTGGACTAGATGGTCTATCCAGTAGGGCTCTTCTTACATTCTTAGGATGCTGGACTAGATGGACCACTGGTCTGATCCAGCAGGGCCCTTCTTATGTTCTTAGGATGCTGGACTAGATGGACCCCTGGTCTGACCCAGCAGCGTTCTTCTTATGTTCTTAAAATGCTGGACTAGATGGACCACTGGTCTGATCCAGCAGGGCTCTTCTTATGTTCTTGGGATGCTGGACTAGATGGACCACTGTTTGTAGGGGACACTGGAACTGCATGGGAAGCAGGGATTGCTTCCAAGACTGAAGATGGGAGGGGGGAGTAAAGCTAGCCCCATGCCACCTAGCAATAATGAGATCAGATTATCCTGAGATTCTCCTGTGAGCTAGGCTTGAGAAATATCCAGAGAAATAATAAAACCTGCTGCATGCACCTGGTTTAAAGCATGCTCTGGAAGAAAATTGGAAGCAGAGCTGTTTTGAGCATGAGGGAATCTCAGACATTCCGGGAGAAGAATGGGATCACATCTCATAAACATGTCCACACATCAGTGATAAGGTCAGAAATACCATTATTCTGGCAGCTCTGGCCAAGGCAGCGAAGGCGGCACGATTTTTAAAGAAGCCATTACATGCAAACAACTTTTCTTTATATATATATAGAAAGAGTTTATATAAGAGAGAGGAAGTCCCTCCAGCCAAAAACATCCTGCTGCAAAATGGCTCTTTCACTGGAGAAAGAGCCATTTAAGTGAAAAGTGGTCTCGGAGTGAAAGGAAGTGGAGTGTAAGGATATATGCCATTATCTCGTTAATTCCTACAAGAAACCTGTAAGGGAGGACATAAGAACATAAGGATAGTCCTTTTCTCCCTTTCTCACAATACAAGAACTCGTGGGCACTCCATGAAATTGCTGAGCAGTCGGGTTAGAACGGGCAAAAGGAAGTACTTCTTCACTCAAAAGGTGATTAACACATGGCATTCACTGCCACAGGAGGTGGTGGCAGCTACAAGCATGGACGGCTTCAAGAGGGAATTGAATAAACATATGGAGCAGAGGTCCATCGGTGGCTATTAGCCACAAGGTATAGATAGGAACTCTCAGTCTGGGGCAAGTGATGCTCTGTATTCTTGGTGCTGGGGGAGGGACAACAGTGGGAGGGCTTCTAGTGTCCTGGCCCCACTGCTGGACCTCCTGCTGGTACCTGGTATTTTTGGCCACTGTGTGACAGAGTGTTGGACTAGATGGGCCATTAGCCTGATCCAACATTGGCTTCTCTTATGCTCTTATGTTCCTATGGTGACCCCAGCCAGGGACTTTCAAGGCAAATGAGAAACAGAGGAGGTCTGTCATTGCCTTCATCTGCAGAGCCTTCCTTGGTGGTCTCTCATCCAAGCTTTATGGTGACCCCAGCAAGGGGCTTTCAAGGCAAGTGAGAAGCAGAGGTGGTTTGCCATGGCCTTCCTCTGCAGAGCCTTCCTTGGTGGTCTCTCATCCAAGCTTTATGGTGACCCCAGCAAGGGGCTTTCAAGGCAAGTGAGAGCTTGTAGCTGTAACTACTTCAGTTCTGGGAGGAGGAGGGGGGAGGGGAGGAGGAGGAGTAGAAGAAGATCCAGCAGGGCTTTCCTTATGGTCTTCAGATGCTGTACAAGACAGACCACTAATCTGCTCGAGCAGGGCTCTTCTTATAGTCTTAGGATACTGGACTATATTGACCACTGGTCTGATCTGACAGGACTCTTCTGATGTTCTGAAGATGCTAGACTAGATGAACCACTGGTCTGATCCAGCCGGGATCTCCTTATGTTCTTCAGATGCTTATGTTCTTAAGGTAATATCAACAGGTACATATGCCTTTAATCACTGGTCATTTCGTAGAAAAAGAGGTGCAGGAGCTCATTAGCATAACTCATTAGCGTAACTTATTTGCATATGCCACACCCCCTGACATCACCGGAAGTGTGTCAGAAGGCAACACCCACCACTCAGGCTCCACTGGACTCTTTTGGATTGCTAGCTATTGGGGGGGGGGGACGTGCAGATCTGTCCTCACAGAGGAGGGAGAGCTTGTACCTGAACAAAACTTGGTCTTAAAGGTGCCACTGGACTGTTTTGGACTCGGGGGCTGGGGGGGGAGCTCTGCAACTTACCTGGCTGCTTCTTGCTCTGACTGAGGGCTGCTGGGAGCAGGGGGTGGGGCTTGTTGCATGTGCCCGCCCCCTGGGCTCTTTACTGCCGGAGCTCCGCTCCTGTGCTCTCCTGCAGGAAATGACCCCTGCCTTTAATTTTGCTATCATGCTTTTGACCCATTTTTTGTTCAGTTCCTTTGCAACAGAGACAGGGCTTCTCAGATTCAATATATTTAGCACCAACCTGAGCCTGGTTCTTACTGATTTTTTTTTTTTTTTGTAAAACATGGAAACACTAACATGAAAGATGGCTGACAGAGATCTGTTCAGCGCAACATTACCACCGGTGACAGTCAACTCATCAAATGCGCACGGTGGCCAGGAGACATGAATCAAACTACACATACCACTGCAATATGGACTAAATTCATTACCTCTTCATTTTGCTCAACGGGCCGTGTATACGGCTGAGCATTTGGCATACGTTACAGCTCTAAAATTGTGTAATGATGCAGGCCAGTGAACAGAGACCTGTCAGAAGATGGACTGACTTCACTCTTTTCTGGAGCAAAGTCTGTCAAAGTCAATGTAAGGACAGCCATTGGATGAGATCCAGGCAACCTGAGAATTTTTTGAGTGGGTCCAGAGAAACTCTACCCCACTGTATCACCAAGTGTGAAGAAAGCCTCCCAAGGGCTGTGCGGAGATGTAGAATCTTAGAGTTGGAAGGGACCTCTAACATCATCTCGTCCAACCCCCTGCTCAATGCAGGAAATTCAGGACAATATTAGGACACTGCCACCATCTTCTCTACCCCCCTTCTTTTGCCGTCAGCTGACTCATGGTGACCCCATTTGGTTTTCAAGGCAAGAGACATCCCAAGGCACCGGTCACAAGGGAGGATTTGCCCCGCGGGAAGGACAGATTGGGGGCGCATCAAGCGGGCACGATCATGCAGCAACATCTGGGAAGCGGTGTGCACCTGTCCCCAATCCGTTCCTTCCGGGCGAAGACGCGGCTCAAAACGGTAGCACCAAAAGAGTATGACCTACTGGTTGCCGCGCAGCACGGGCAGGCATCTGAGCACCGACGTGCCCGTCTCTCCCGCAGCATGCGAGGTCCTGCCGAACTGCGCATGCACACGGTCCGTGGCTTCCCCCGGCATCTGATCATGCCAGGGAGGAAGTGCGCAGCAGCTGGGGGGAGCTGTCTGATCCCACAGCCGCGCTTCTCTTTTGATCCGGCTCTAAAAAGCCGCTCTTCAGCCGTGCCTTCCCCCCCCCATGTGACCGGGGCCCAAGGTTGTTTGCCATTGCCTGCCTTTGCGTTGTGATCCTGGCATCCCTAGACTTCCCTGATGGTCTCCCATCCAAGTCCTAACCAGGGCCAACCCTGCTCGGCTTCCAAGATCTGACGAGACCGAGGTAGCCTGGCAGTTGCAGCCACAAAATGGTTGCCACAAAATGGTTGCTGCAGGAGGCGGAACCAGAAGGCAGACCCTGCCACAAAATGGTGGCCATGGCTTATTTTCAGAGCCGCAGTGAATATCCTTGTGCTATAGTGGCAGCTGTTGCCGAAGTAACCTTTTAAAACATCTGAACAGCCAACCAGTCCTCTAATGGTCAACGAGAAGCCTTGCTGGGCAGAGGCCCCACCTAGCACCGCCCACTTTCTGAAAACACTTGGCGGGCAACAGGAAAGGTGTCATTGGGTGCCATGGCACCCACAGACACCACACTGGGTACTAGGGTTGCCATACCCCCCGGGGGGCCAGGGGATCCCCTGATTTGGAGCCCCCCAATCCACCACTGGTCAGCTGCCTGGTGAAGGAAGCCACACCCCCAAACAGCAGAGTCCCATGCATTGCTGATGCAATGATGTCACTGATAATGACGTCATCATGCTGGGGCCATCATACGGTGATGCTCTAGCATTTTTTGGGGGGGGCTCTATGGTTACCATAGAGTTTTTGCCCCAAATGGTGACGCCCCTGCATGTGACGCCCCTGTATGATGATGTCACTACCAGTGGTGTCATCGCATAGCATCTGCAAAGCACATGTGGGAAAATTTCTTTTTTAAAAATAATGTTTATTTTATAAAAGGCAAACAAAACATACATACATAAAGTTGGGGATTAGAATTATATCATTGTTTTTTCCTAGATGGTAACCTCATACTCATAGGAGCTGCGGTGGCTCAAGTGGTTAAGACACTGAACTGCAGGCTGTGGAAGGTCGGTAGTTCAGCAGTTTGAGACCCGAGTGTGCCGCATGATGGAGTGAGCTCCCGTCTCTAGTTCCAGCTCCTGCCAACCTAGCAGTTCGAAAGCAAGAAATTGCAAGTAGATAAATAGGTACCACTTGAATGGGAAGGTAACAGCGTTCCGTGCGTCTTGGTGTTTAGTCATGCCGGCCACATGACCACGGAAATGTCTTCGGACAGCGCTGGCACTTCGGCTTTGAAACGGAGATGAGCACCGCAACCCTAGAGTCGGATTCAACTGGCTTTCGAGCAAGGGAACCTTTACCTTTACCTTTAACCTCATACATTGTCCAGTTATATATTTTTTTACTTTTTTCTCCCTTATAATTTTTGTATATATATCTTGCATATAGTTAAATATATAGTTCATCTTTTCTTCTGTTTCGGTTATATGTCTGTAGAGTTTAATTACTGTTCTCCTCCATCCATTTATAAAATCTTGACCATGTATTCTCCAAGCTTCTTTCATTATGTACTCCCAAAAGTGAAGTTAAATTGTCCATCTCTGCTGTTTCAAGTATTTTATTTGCCATTTCTTCCTTTGAAGGGACTTCATTTCTTCTCCAATATTTAGCATATAGTATTTTTGCAGTAGTCACTACACATATAATAAGATACAAATCTTACTTTCTAATATTTTTTTCTGGTATTCTATTCAATAAAAACAATTCAGGTATATAAGGTGTAGTCGTTTTTAACCTTTTTTTGTAATAATTCAATGGATCCAAGACTGATATTTTTTAATTTTGTCACATGTCCACCACATATGAAATTTCGACAAGGAGCCCGGAGCCCCCCGCCACAGGTAAGAAGAGACCTGGCAACCCAATTGGGGACCCCTGGTCTGACGGTGTTTGAAGCCGGAAGATAGCAGAGTTGTTGTGGTAGAGTATTTACAGTTTATTTACAGAGCTTATATACATACACGCAGCTTGCAGCAGTTCAGAATCCTCACTGACAAAGTGCTTCGCTAACAACACAAGCATAAGGCAGGCTACTGGGTCAAGAACTCATTGCAATATATATACATGTTGACCAATCACAGTACAGTGCTGTACATTTGCTTAGTCATTCTGACATCTGCAGATATGATGCAACCGTAGGTATCATGTGACCTCCTAGCTATCACTTGTAGATCATCTGGATCTAAGTCATGTTCCATGACATGCTGTTATCTTGCCTATACCGACACGCCTCCCAAGATACAGCGAGTCATGGGCATTTTATCACATAGCATTACAAATCTTTCTTTAGGTAGATTCTTAGTAAATACATCTGCAATGTTGTCAGCACTAGTACATTGTTCCAATTGAATCAACCCACGACATATAGCGTCTTTAACATTTTGGTACCTAATCATTGCAATATATATTCATGTTGACCAATTCATTGCAATATATATACATGTTGACCAATCACAGTACATTGGTCATCCTTTGTCATCCTTCGTCAATGGCCGCTTTGGCCTGCTAGAATGATTGCACATGCGCCGTTCCCCAAAAACTTGATGCAACCCTGTTTTGCAGACTTTTAAGATGGGCTCTGGGATCCCTCGAAAGGGAGCTCCGAAACGGAGAGACGGCTATTAAGACTCTCCCTCTGTGACCTTTCAAAACCCGACGAGGACCATGAAGACGCAGTTTCTCCTCAACCTTAAAGGTCACGGTGGAACGCGGGGATGGAATTGGTCTCCTAGAGGCCATGTACCGGCTCATTTAGGGCTTGAAACGTCTTCACCAGAACCTTCAAATGAACTCAGGAGGCACAAGGGAGCTCGCATAGACTAGGCATGCTCACATAACACAGAAATCTGCATTGGCCGCTCCCGGCAGAAGACGATCCAACTGTTATCATTGCATCTAGCCGGCCAACTCCATCTTTCCCCCCCCCCTCCTCTCCCCCCCCCCCCCGACTGCTGCCAAAGGGTCAGCGAGAACAATGGCAGTCATCACATCCGTGGCTCCGGCACAAAACGATGCCACGCATTTGTGACAAACAGCAGAATGTCAACTTGGTGGGGATTTCTCGGAGGCCTCTCGAGGGAGCCGTGTTCCAAGCAGTCTAATTTAACATGATGGTTAATGATTGGGAGAAGGGAGTAAACAACCCGTTAATGAGATTCACTGCTAATAGGAAAGGGGGAAGCGGTGCCAACAGGAATGAGGGTGGAGGTGTAATACGAAACAGGCCGGCAGGACTTTGCGGCGGGGAGGAGGAATGAATTTAGATGGGGCATGCAAATGAGAACCGAGAGGGAAGAGATAACCCAACCTTGTAATGTTCTGAATTCTCTGATTCCATCGCCTACTGTATCTTTCACGTTCAGAAGTAGGCAGGTAACCTCTGAATACCAGTTTGGGTTGCCGACTTCCAGGAAAGTTGCCAATCTCCAGGCGGGACCTGGAGCTCTCCTGGAATTACAGCTGAATTCTAGATAGTGATCAAAATGAAAAATATGGTATTATAGAGTGATTAAAAGGTGGGATTCGCTGCCAGAGGATGTAGTGATGGTCACAGGAATAAAACTGCCTTAAAAGGGATGAGACAGATTCATGAAGGATAAGTCTATCAATGGCTAGCCAGGGTGACTAAGGGGAATCTCCACATTCAGAGGCACTAAACCTCTGAATCCCAGAGCCAGGAGGCAACATTAGGGGAAGGCCTCGGCCTCTATGCCGTGCCGTTGGCCCTCCAGAGGAACTGGCTGGCCACTTTGTGAGAAAGGATGCTGGACTAGACAGACCATTGGTGATTGGTCTGTTCCGTAGAACCACAGAGATGGAAGGGGCCATAGAGGCCATCTAGTCTGACCCCCTGCCCAGTGCAGGATCAGCCTACACTCTCTAACGATCTCATCTTTTGCCGTCCCCGTCTTCTTTGACCTTCAGTCTTTCCCAGCATCAGGGTCTTCTCCAGTGAGTGCTCCCTTCTCATTTGGTGGCCAAAGTCTTTGAGCTTCAGTTT
>NW_015167160.1:85901-99349 GCF_001447785.1 Gekko japonicus
GCCGATGCCTCCGTCGCCTGGCTGGAGTGGCCGCGGGGGAGTCTGGAGTCGGGCGGCCGCTGGTGGGAGCCGCGGGTGCCCGGGCCGAGATTGGGGGGGCAAGGCGGGCGACAGAAGGCCGATGCCTCCGTCGCCCGGCCCTCTACAGAATCCACCCCCCAAACCTCCAGGTATTTCCCTCCTTAGAGCTGGCAACCCTACATTCCCCTCAGTGCCTGTTGGTAGGCAACTAAGCTTGGTCCTGTCACCTACTTTGGCCTTTGGGAGAAAACACATTGGGGCCAGTCCTGATAGGGTTGCCAACTCCAGATGGGAAATTCCTGGAGACTTGAGGGATGGAGCCTGAAGAGGGTGAGGTTTGAGGAGGGGTGGGACCTCAGACAGGTACACTGCCATAGACTCCACCCTCCAAACCAGTCAGTCCCACATAGGGAACCATTGTTGCCAATCTCCAGGTGAGGGCTGGAGAGCACTCAGTATTACAACTGCTCTGCAGAAGGGAGGGCAGAAGTCAGCTGAAGTCAAAGGGGCAGATAATGGTAGGTTGGTGGCTAGCTGGGAAGGAGATGGGGTTGCCAACTACATGCTGACAAATTCCTGGGGATTTGAGGGGTGGAGCCTGGAGAGGGTGGGGTTTGCAGAGGGGTGGGACCTCAGACAGGTAGAATGCCATAGACTCCACCCTCCAAACCAGCCATTTTGTCCTGGGTAACAATTGCTGCCAATCTCCAGGTGAGGGCTACAGATTACTCACAATTACAACTGCTCTTCAGGTAGCAGAGATCAGTTCCTCTGGAGAAAACAGTGGACTCTGTCATTATACCCTGCTGAGGTCACCACAGCAAATTGACACTGTTTGCCCAAAGCCAGAGCACTCCCCCAGAGCCTCTTTCTAGATCACGTTTTATTTATTTCCACAACGGGCTTTACTGCTAGTTAAACAATAATCTCCCACGTTGCTTTCAGTACTCTGTGTTCCAACTTCCAAGTTTTTTTCTCCATGTTTACTATAAGGTTAAGGCACTATACCACAATGATATTAACCACTGTATCCCATATAGAAAAGTGAAGAGGACCTAAAGAGTATCTCTCAGGTTACAAATCAACAAAGGAATGAAGTCAGAGAGATACGACTGATAGGGAAGCAGCATCCTGATGTTTAAGAAAATTAACTGGTATCGCTGCAAGGTCATAACAACAATCATGTTGAGACCAGCCAATTAACATTTCTAAAAATCAGTTCTAAAACCTGTACAACTCTTAGACATTGTGGTGCATAAAGAGTCCCTTGACTCTCTTTGAGCAGGCCAAAGAGCCCTGTTGTACCTGTGATCTGACTTCGTGCCCACAGTCTAGGGTTGCCAGTTTCTAGGTGGGTGAAGCAACCCGAACTGCACTGTTAGGAGAGTCTAGTAACAAATAAATATACACTGCAAAAACCTTTTAGCAAACTAATGTGTTCTATTCATGGTCATCATTTAGTAAAGTGCATAGTGTATCATTATTCCATCCTAGTCAGGTATAAATAGTCATGACATTCAATAAGCAATAACATTCAGTACATACAGATTGCTAACTACCAGACCATTTTGCATCAGTGTTTTAAAAGTCAAGCCCCAACGGGAGTTTCTAGAATTACAAGCCCGCTTCTCCTTGCATGAAGTCTTCCAAAAAGGGGGACACCCTTCTTGTACGGATGCTTTTTGCCGGTCCTACAAAAGACACATTATGCAGCTAACATTCATGGACGGAGTATTCCTGTCATTCTCAAAGCTGCATCAGGTGGGGTCCGGAGATCTCCTGGAGTTACAACTGGTTTTTTTCCAGATGATTGAGAGGAGGAGGAGGTGGTTGTGGTGGTGGTGGTGGAGGAGGAGGGGGGATTGGATTTATACCCCACCTTTCATGCAGAGTCTCAGAGATGCTTAAAATCACCTTTCCCTCCCCCTCCCCACAACAGACACCCTGTGAGGTAGGTGGGGCTGAGAGAGCTCTTTCGAGGCCTGCTCGTGAGAGAACAGCTCTGAGTGAACTTGTGACTGATCCAAGGTCACCCAGCTGGCTGCATGTAGAGGAGTGGGGAACTGAAGCCAGTTCTCCCAGATTAGAGTACAGGGCCGGCTCACTCACTAGGTGAACTAGGTGTTCACCTAGAGTGCCCCGGCCCTTAGGGGCGCCAAACTGCACCCACACCCGCCAAAAGCGCCCCTGTTGGCTTTGACAGGGGGAGCACGAGGGGGGGCGCCAGAAGGGATCCTTGCCTAGGGTGCAAAATATGCTGGGGCCGGCCCTGTTAGAGTCCACCAGTCTTAACCACAACACCACTGCTGGCTCTCTGAAGGACGAAGTGCGTCCCTGGATCTGGCCACACACCGTGTCGATTGCTTCCCAGCGCCATAAACTACCTGCGGTGCCATGCCAAAGCATGGAATCAGGGTTGCCAGGTCCCCCCGGCCACTGGAGTCGGATGGGGTGGTAGGGTTGCCAGATCCAGGTTTGGAAACTGCTGGAGATTTGGGGATGGAGCCTGGGGAGGAGAGGGACCTCCGTGGGGTACAATGCCACAGAGTCCACCAATGCTCCCTCAAAGCCAGGGGTGTCAAACATGCTGCCCAGGGGTCCGATCAGGCCCCCGGAGGGCTTCTATCAGGCCCGCAGTGGAATTGGCTGTCTTCTGCTTTTTCCCCCAGTCCTGCTGCTGCTGCGTCATCGTAGGTTTGCAGCTAACAGATACACACCCGAACAGCATACTCAGGACTGCAACAGCACAGACCTTTTGATGCAATAATTCAGAGCAAGAGGTGTCAGTTATCAGACACGGTTCAATAAACAAAACATTGCAAGAGTGCTCATATTTTAAGCATGTTTTTATTTTAAGTAAAAAAAAAACCAACCCTTTGTGTTTGTGTCCTTTATAAAGTTTGTATCTCCGCTACCTGCCATTCCCTTTTACGACACACGTGGCCCGGCCCAACAAGGTCTCATTTATGTCAGATTCGACACCCCTGCTCTAAGCTGTGGAGCCTTGTGAGCAAAAACTCTACTCTGTGAGCTCCTGGCATTAAAGTCGTGAGCGAGCGATTTGGCTACTGCATTAATTGGTTTGCTCTGGACCAATGCTCCCTCTAAGCTGTGGAGCCTTGTGAGCAAAAAATCTGCTTCGTGAGCTACTGGCATTCAAGTTGTGAGCGAGCAATTTGGCTACTGCATAAATTAGTCTGCTCTGGAGCCATCCTTCCTGAGCTAAGACAAAAAGGTGTGAGCCGGAGGCTAAAAAACTGTGAGCTAGCTCACACCAACTCAGTTTAGAGGGAACATTGCTCTGGAGCCATCCTGCCTGAGCTAAGACAAAAATGTATGAGCTGGAAGCTAAAAAAAACCCCAGTGAGCTAGCTCACACTAACTCAGCTTAGGGGGAACACTGGAGTCCACCCTCCAAACCCTCCAAACCATCCATTTTCTCCAGGGGAACTGGTCTCTGTAGTCTGGAGATCTGCTGCAATTCTGGGGGATCCCCAGGTCCCACCTGGAGGCTGGCATCCCTACCAGGGTTAGAGCTGCATTTGTACAGTAGTGTGAGCTGTCGTGGCATTAACGTATTCCGAACTTGCAGCACACTTACCTGAAAAGTTTGGTTCCCCACTTCCCTGGAGCCTCCGCCCATGTCGGGATGCTTTTGCTTCCCACCAGCTTGCGCACTGATGCGCTCGCAGCATCTTCAGCGAACATGCTTTCATGATCCCACGGAAACATATATTTGTTATTCATGGATGCCTTCACATTCAGCTCCCATGACGGTGAAGCCATGTAGCTCCGCCTACGCACCGCAGCCTCCGTCCTCCGACGTGAAAATGAAAAAGCGTGTTCTCCTTCATCTTGTTCCACCACGGCAACCCACGCATGACGTCCTCAAGGATGGCGGAACATATGTGGCACTTTGCGATCAGTACGGTACGACAGCCAAACCTTATGCAACAAAGATTCCGACACCTTTTTTTCAACTCGCTTTTGCCACGCGTATTAATGCAGTTCTTCAACTCTCTCTTGAAGGGAAGTGTAGTATCTCGCGACTGAGCAGCCGTCCTGCAAGTGATGCTCTGTCTTCTTGGTGCTTGGGGGGAGGGGGGGGCAAGTGATGCAAGTGATGCTCTGTCTTCTTGGTGCTTGGGGGGGGGGTCAACAGTGGGAGGGCTTCTAATGTCCTGGCCCCACTGCTGGACCTCCTGATGGCACTGGTATTTCTGGCCAATGTGTGATACAGAGTGTTGGACTGGATGGGCCTTTGGCCTGATCCAACATTGGCGTCTTTTATGTTCTTATGTTCTTATTGATCTGGTCCAAACTTGAACTGAAATTCTTGTATGCTGATCTAGCTAAGAAGACCTGGCTGGGAAGAGGCGAGGCGTATCTCTGACTTGCTGGATCGGAAACCACAAGTGTTAGGAATGCTACTGGATTTGCAAGGCCATCATTACAATTCAGAAATCGACATTACTTCTCAATGACGTTGAGAGCCAGTTTGGTGTAGTGGACAGGAGCGTGGACTCCAATCTGGGAGAACCAGGTTTGTTTTCCCATTCCTCCACATGCAGCTGCTGGAGTGACTTCGGGTCGGTCACAAGTTCTCTCAGAGCTGTTCTCTCAAGAGCAGTTTCTGTCAGAGCTCTCTCAGCCCCACCCACCTCACAGGGTGTGTGTTGTGGGGAGGGGAAGGGAAAGGAGCTTGTAAGCCTCTCTGAGACTCCGAGTGAAGGGCGGGATATAAATCCAATCTCTTCTCTTCTTCTCTTCTTCTAAATTTTGGTCGGCCTGTTTTGTACTGCTTCATTTCTCCATTATAAAACTACTGAAATATGGGTGGTTTTGTGTGTGTGTGGTGTTTTTTTTTGAAATGTCGAATTCAGCCTTTGAGTGGCAAAACTGGACATGCGGGTAACTTTCAAATCGTTGCAGGTGTTTAGGGCAGTGCCAGGTCCCCCCTGACCACTGGCAAGGGATGGGGGGGCTGGGAAACTCCTGGGTATTTGGGGATGGAGTCTGGGGAGGACAGGGGCCTCAGTGGGGTACAATGCTATGGAGTCCACCCTCCAAATCAGCCATTTTTGTTGCAGAGGAACTGATCTCTGTAGTCTGGGAGATTTCCCAGGTCCCACCTGGAGGCTGCCATCCCTACATGAGACATTCCTTTTAAGCAGGGGTCATTTCGTAGAAAAAGAGGTGCAGGAGCTCATTAGCATAACTCATTAGCATAACGAAGAAGAGAAGAAGAGGAGGAGGAGATTGGATTTATACCCCGTCCTTCACTTGGAGTCTCAGAGCGGCTTACAAACTCCTTTCCCTTCCCCTTCCCACAACAGACACCCTGTGAGGTGGGTGGGGCTGAGAGAGCTCTGACACAAACTGCTCTTTCAGGAACAGCTGTGCCAGAGCTTGTGACTGACCCAAGGTCACATCAGCAGGTGCAAGTGGAGGAGTGGGGAATCAAACCCGGTTCTCCCGGGTTAGAGTCCGCACACTTAACCACTACACCAAACTGGCTCACCAAACTTATTTGCATATGCCACATCCCACGACATCACCAGAAGTGTGTCAGAAGGCAACACCCACTGCTCAGGCTCCACTGGACTCTTTTGGATTGCTAGCTATTGGGGGGGGGTGCAGATCTGTCCTCACAGAGGAGGGAGAGCTTGTACCTGAATAAAACTTGGTTTTAATGGTGCCACTGGACTGTTTTGGACCAGGTGGGCCGGGGGGGAGGCTCTGCAACTTACCTGGCTGCTTCTTGCTCTGACTGAGGGCTGCTGGGAGCAGGGGGTGGGGCTTGTTGCATGTGCCCGCCCCCTGGGCTCTTTACTGCCGGAGCTCCGCTCCTGTCCACTCCTGCAGGAAATGACCCCTGCTTTTAAGTCAAAATGGCAGCGAGGAGAGCTGCAAGATAAGAGGAAACAAATTAGCGACTGTCAACTGCCTTACCTTGAGCCCTTTCCACCTCCTTCCAACAGACCGTTCCCCAGAGCATCCAGGAACAACTTCACACAGCTGTAGCTACAGAAGATCTCAAGGAATGGACATGAACTTTCCACACGCGAAGCATGTTCTCTCGTTGCTGATGTGCGGTTCCTCTGCTTGAAAAGAGTAGTTAAAGTAGATGGCAGTCCTCCGAGGCCTCGATCTCTATTTGTATAGTTTGTTCTTTGTACTTCTGATGGAATCTCATCAAGTTAGATGTCTGATAAGATTGATGGGCAGCGAAGCTCTGTGGAATCCTTCTCCTTTTGAGGAGACGCCCGTGTAATTGAAGCTTACCTGAGACCTTTGATGAGCAATCAACAGCCTCCCCTCTCGAACTTCCCAGCATGGCAAGAGATCTGATATTTCCATCTCAACTTTTCTGTCGCGTGAATTCTCAGAAGCTGCGGGTGGATCGATACCAAGCACGCCGGGCTGCTGGCGAGGACTGAATTCCACTCACCGTATGAGAAGTTGCAAGTATGTCATTGGCACAGATTAGGTTGTTTGGGGGAGAACAGCTCACAACCCCCGCTCCCAACCCCCCCAAACTCCACCCATGGGATGTGAGGAAAATGTACTATGGGATTTGACACTGAAACCAAGGTTTAGCTAGTGCCCTCTGCTGGTTGCCATTTCCTTCCTGGAGAAGACTCTTGAGAGTCCCTTGGACTGCAAGAAGATCAAATCAGTCCATCCTCAAAGCAATCAACCCTGACTGTTCCCTGGAAGGCCAGATAACGAAACTGAAGCTCAAATACTTTGGCCACCAAATGAGAAGGGAGCACTCACTGGAGAAGACCCTGATGCTGGGAAAGATTGAAGGTCAAAGAAGACGGGGACGGCAAAGGATGAGATGGTTAGACAGTGTCATCGATGCAACGAACATGAAATTGAGCCAACTTCAGAGGACGGCGGAAGACAGGAGGGCCTGGCGGGAGCTGGTCCATGGGGTCGTGGAGAGTTGGACTTGACTGTGCGACTGAACAACAACAACTCTGCTGGTAAGAATGAAGCAGCTCAGTGGTAGAGCATCGTTTGGCATGCAGGAGGTCACAGGTTCATTCCCCACATGTACTGTAAAAAGACTTCTGCTTAGTTTCTGGAGATCCTGGTAGGGACGATGGCTCAGTGATACAAAATCTGAACATAAGAACATAAGAGACGCCAATGTTGGATCAGGTCAAAGGCACATCCAGTCCAACACTCTGTGTCACACAGTGGCCAGAAATACCAGGGGCCATCAGGAGGTCCAGCAGTGGGGCCAGGAGATTAGAAGCCCTCCCACTGTTGACCCCCCTCAAGCACCAAGAAGACAGAGCATCACTTGCCCCAGAGTCCCTATCTATACCTTGTGGCTAACAGCCACTGATGGACCTCTGGCTCCGACCTGGTGGAACACTCTGTCTAATGAGACCCGGGGCCTGAAACAGTTTCACAGGGCATGTAAGACAGAGTTGTTCCTTGAGGCATATGGCCGAGGATGAGTGGCAGCCCCCTACTATGGACTTATTCTGATCTAGTTAGGACACCATCTGGTTGGCTACTGTGTGAGACAGGATGCTGGACTAGATGAACCACTGGTTGGATCCAGCAGAACTCTTCTTATGTTCTTAGGACGCTGGGCTAGATGGATCACTGGTGGGATCCAGCAGAGATCTTCTTATGTTCTCAGGATGCTGGACTAGATGGACCACTGGTCTGATCCAGCAGAGCTCTTCTTATGTTATCAGGATGCTGGACTAGATGAACCTCTGGTGGGATCCAGCAGGGCTCTTTTTATGTTCTCAGGATGCTGGACTAAATGGACCTCTGGTGGGATCCAGCAGGGCTCTTCCTATGTTCTTAGGATGCCTAACTAAATGGACCACTGGTCTGATCCAGCAGGGCTCTTCGTATGTTCTTAAGATATGATGTTCATGTCAGAGTGGGGATTTTATTTATTTATTTATTTAGGCATTTTTCCCCGCCCTCCCCGCAAGCGGGATCTGAACCATTTATAATTGGTGGGGAGCCCAGCCTCAAAATGTGTATTCTGCACATTTTGCAGAATGTCTGCAAATCTGAATTGGCCAACAGTGTAACAACTGCACTCTATTGTCTCTTTTTTGCTGTCTTTCTTTTTAAAAGGCATATCACTACAATGTATGTATGATATACTCCTCAGGCTGATTTTTGGCACAGAAAGTATACTAAACACTGTGTACGTTTCACGGGTAGAAATCCGGTGCGTGGAGATAGAAAACTAAGCAAAAATCAAGGATCACAGCTTTGATTTGCACCAGACAGAAGCAAAATTGAAGAGAGGCCTTTGGGAACCAGACAGCAATGATGAGAGTTTGGAAAGGCTCCCCGAGGGCCAAAATTCACAGTACAACCAACACATGCTGGGGCACGGAAGCAATACCTGATTCATAGTCAGACGTATAGTGAAGGACATAAAAGAGAGCTCATTTGCTTGGTGCCGCGATGGGAAGAGACGGAGCTCCTGCTTTCCCTGCCACCCTTTCTCTGGCTCCATGTATCTTAGACATTTTATTTATTTATTCTTCAAATTTCTACCCCGCCCTCCCTGCCGAAGCCGGCTCAGGGCGGCTTACATAAAAACAGATAAATGACATTAAGATATGAACTACGATTAGAACAATTCTAAAAGCATAATAAAGTGCCGGTAGTCAGAGTTCGTATGACGGTAGCAGCCATTATTCAGCGTTCTCGGTTGGCAGTCAGCTCACAGTGTTCAGCTGGATTGTCCCAGCAGTGCTTGCTGTTCTTTAGGCTGTTGGTGGCAATTTTCAGAATCCAGGGCCGAGTGGCGGCTCCCGAACGCCTGGTGGAAGAGATCCATTTTACAGGCCCTGCAGAACTGTAGAAGGTCCCGCAGGGCCCTGATCTCCTCCGGGAGCTTGTTCCACCAGGTTGGGGCCACCACCGAGAAAGCCCTGGTCCTGGTCGTGGACAGGCTAGCCTCCTTAAGACCCGAGAGGTCCAGCCGGTTCTGGTTCCCTGACGACAGTGCTCTCTGGGAAACAGGTGGGGAAAGGCGGTCCCTCAGGTATGACACCAGGGGAAATGGTCAAAAAGCCTCCCTACAGCACTTTCTGCTGGTGCAAGCGGTGTGGGAGGGAAAACTCCTTTCTCTTCCCTCACAGCACCAAGCAAATGAGCTCTGTTTAAGATGAGCTCCCCTATGCGCATCTGACTGTGAGTCTGGTCAATGCCCCTATGACCCCGAGCATGTCAAGCATGTTGTGTAATTTGGCCCTTAGTCTGTCTGAGAGATTATTTATTTTTTATTTGTTTATTTGGATTTATATCCCCCCCCCCGTGGGTGGGCTCAGGGTGGGTAACAACAGTGTAAACCACAACACAGTTAAAACCAGATTAAAACAACAGTATAAAATATCATACTCCTAAGTACCACGTCAGCTCTGATGGAACCGTATCAACAGCGGTGGAAGAACTTAAGATGTTAGGATCCAGGCCACTGGTGGGGTCGGCCACAAAGAGGAGGCCCCCGCTGCCTCAACCAGAAGTCTGGTGGAAGAGCTCCGTCTTACAGGCCCTCCGTTTTACAGGCCCTGTGGGATTGTAAAAGCTCCTGCAGATTTATCTCTTGAGTTTTACCGCCACCTCCCTCTTTTAAGCCACCCGTCCAGTGTTTGCAGGCCCTGGTAAAGGGGGTTTGGTGCTTTATGAGGCCCATGACTTTGGTACCTCCTGCTGCAAACCAGGAAGGCCCCCACCCAGCAATGCTCCCTCTAAGCTGTGGAGTCTTGCGAGCAAAAAAAAATTAATCTCCTTTGTGAGCTACCGGCATTAAAGTTGTGAGCGAGAGGTTTGGCCGCTGCGTAAATTTGTTTGCTCTGGAGCCCTCCTTCCTGAGCTAAGACAAAAATGTACACGCTGGAGGCTAAAACCCTCCCCTGAGCTAGCTCACACTCACTCAGCTTAGAGGAAACACTGGCGCCCAGTCACTGCGACCTGGGTGCCCCCCCTGCTTGAACTTGAGCATACACAGAGCTGCGGTGACCTAGGTGCATGCAGAGCTAGAAAGGGGAGGAGCCGCTGTTGTCTGCGTGGCAGCATGAAGCCCAGCAGCCAGTTGCTCATCCACCCTCCCTCTTTCCATCATGGGGGAAGGGAAGGGAGAGAGCAGGGTTAAGAACATAAGAGAAGCCAAAGTTGGATCAGGCCAATGGCCCATCCAGTCCAACACTCTGTCACACAGTAGCCAAAAATACCAGGTGCCATCAGGAGGTCCACCAGTGGGGCCAGGAGCTCTCCCACTGTTGCCCCCCCCCCCAAGCACCAAGAACATAGAGCATCCCTTGCCCCAGACTGAGAGTTCTTATCTCTACCTTGTGGCTAATAACCACTGATGGACTTCTGCTCCATATGCTTATCTGATTCCCTCTTGAAGCTGTCCATGCTTGTAGCCACCACCACCATCACCTTCTGTGGCAGTGAATTCCATGTGTTAATCACTCTTTGGGTGAAGAAGTACTTCCTTTTATCTGTTCTAACCCGACCACTCAGCAATTTCATGGAGTGCCCACAAGTTCTTGTACTGTGAGAAAAGGAGAAAAGTACCTCTTTCTCTACCTGCTCGGTCCCATGCATAATCTTATAAACCTTGATCATGTCACCCTCTCAGCCGTCGTTTCTCCAAGCTAAAGAGCCCCGAGCGTTGGGAGAAGGCAGGCTGGATGAACAAACTGGTTCCACGTGACCTATGAAGGGCCTTTAGAGACAGAGAAAAGGGGCAAAGGCCCCACCCGCACTGCTGTTTCTACTGTCCAAAGTGGGGTGGGAGGGAAACCAGAACACACAGTGTTAGTGCTTCCACGGATCATTTAGTAGGCCTGGACATCAGTGCAGGGGCTTTTGGCTCTAGTGGGGGCTTCCACTTGCCACTACTGATACAACCTGCTCTGAGCCTCTCTTACCTCCCCGGTGCCCGAGGCAATTGTCTGGGTTTGTCTAATGGGTGGGCCAACTTTGGAAGTTTCCAACTTTGCTTCTAGGTTTGCCAGTACGTTTGGAAAATACCTGGAGACTTTGGGGGTGGGTCCAGGAGAGGGTGGGGTTTGGGGAGGGGCCTCAGTAAGGCTGGGGCAAGGGATGCTCCATATTCTTGGTGCTTGGGGGGCGGCAACAGTGGGAGGGTTTCTAGTGGTGGACCTCCTGGTGGCACCTGGTATTTTTGGCCACCGTGTGACAGAGCGTTGGACTGGATGGGCCATTGGCCTGATCCAACATTGGCTTCTCTTATGCTCTTAAGGTAAATGCCATAGAGTCCACCATTCAAAGAAGCCATTTTCTCCAGGGGAACTGATCTATGTCAGCTGGAGATCAGTTGTAAAAGTGGGAGGTCCCCAGGCCCCACCGAGGCTGGCAACCCTACAATTCTGCGTAGGGAAATTTCCAGTCTCCAGGAGGGTTGAAGTAACCCAAACTGCAGTGTTAGGCGTCTCCAGGAGGGGCCAGGAATCCTCCCAGTGTGACGACTGCTCTCCAAAAAGACAGAGATCAGTTCTCCTAGGCTGCGGTCACACACACTAAATAATCCACTTTCAGTGAACTTTCAAGGCACTTCCCAACTGGATTTTACTGTGTGAACTGGCCAAATCCATTCGGAAAGTGCATTGGAAGTGGATTGAAAGTGGACTATTTAGTGTGTGTGACCACAGCCCAAGAGAAAATGGGTGCTTTGGGGGGTGGACTGTATGGCATTGTACCCAGCTGAGGACCCTCCCCTTCCCAAACTCTGCCCTTCCCAAACTCTGCCCTTCCCAAACTCTGCCCTTCCCAAACTCTGCCCTTCACAGGCTTCACCCACAAGTCTCCAGGTATTTTCCTGAGCAGGAGTCGGCAACCCTGTTTGCTTCCCGGAATTGTTCGAGGTGACCTTCCAGAAACAAATCTATCCCTCTCCATACCAGGTGACCTTCCAGAAACAAATCTATTCCTCTCCATACCAGGTGTTCGGCCTTGATGTCTTCTTCCATTTCTCCACCCCACTCCCTTTTCACATTTGGCTTTGTTTACCCGCACAAATGAACGAACCCACGAATGGACGGCTGTGAAACATTCTCCGGCGAAACTCCACTCTGAGCCGCCAACTGATTGACAGGAAAATGTCATTCCGATGCAGTCCAATTCAAGCTGCCTCCGCTCTTCTATTGATCTTCTGATTATTTTCTCATAACTTAAAGGACAGGGCTTGTCAAGCTGCCAGCGGATGCCCGCCATTGTTTCCAAGAAAGTCGGAAAACTCTCCCGAAACATGAGGCTGGTCTGACAGTTATTATTTCCTTGCCTCGCCAACATGACTGATAACGTTGCCCAACACTTACTGGGGCGAGAGCGATAAGGCAGGGTTCCCACCCCCTTCTTTAAAAAAAAGACGAAAATGTACGAGACCACTGGAATGGACGAAACAAATGAGACTTTAAGGATGTCTCCATGCATCTTGATAATTGAAACGGGGAATGCTCGGAACTGACAGATTATCTTCCGAGTGCCAGCAGTGTGTGGCGAGAGAATAAAGGATTCGAATTCTCTTGGAAGTGGGAAGGAAAATGCGAACCGGTTTGCTAATGAGCGCAAAACTGTTGGAGTGAGCCACCCAGCATGCATGGATATGAGAGCCAGTTTGGTGTTGTGGTTAAGTGTGCGGACTCTAATCTGGGAGAACCGGATTTGATTCCCCACTCCTCCACTTGCACCTGCTGATGTGACCTTCGGTCAGTCACAAGCTCTGGCACAGCTGTCCTTGAAAAAGAGCAGTTACTGTCAGAGTTCTCTCAGCCCCACCCACCTCACAGGGTGTCTGTTGTGGAGAGGGGAAGGGAAAGGAGTTTGTAAGCCGCTCTGAGACTCCAAGTGAAGGGCGGGGTATAAATCCAATCTCTTCTTCTTCTTCTTCTTGAAAGGGATGCCTCTCTTGGTCTTAATCTGGGAGCTGTCCTCTGATTCCTCCTCTCTCTCTCTCTCTCTCTCTCTCTCCCACATGCATGATGCCAGACAAGCTGGCCATTTGTGGATAGGGAAAGTCCTCTTTAGATTAGGCTTCTCTCTCGCCTTTCGACTGCAACCTGAATGTGAACTGGATCTACTTGAATAAATGTAAGTCTACCTGAGAGCCAGTTTGGTGTAGTGGTTAAGTGCGCGGACTCTGATCTGGGAGAACCGGGTTTGATTCCCCCACTCCTCCACTTGCACCTGCTGGTGTGACCTTGGGCCCGTCACAAGCTCTGGCACAGCTGTCCTTGAAAAGGAGCAGTTTCTCTCAGAGCTCTCTTTCAGCCCCACCTACCTCACAGAGTGTCTGCTGTGGGTAGGGGAAGGGAAAGGGGATTGTAAGCCGCTCTGAGACTCCAAGTGAAGGGCGGGGTATAAATCCAATCTCTCCTCCTCCTCCTCCTCCTCCTCCT
>NW_015167160.1:99412-102165 GCF_001447785.1 Gekko japonicus
TCCTCCTCCTCCTCCTCCTCCTCCTCTTCTTTGCAGTAGACTTTTTGGGAGATTTATTTACTGCACTCAGTATCATGCTCCTATGGCAGGGTAAACTCTGCTATATTAACCTGATATCCCAACAGATACATCCTGCAGTCAGATGGAGCCATCTGAGCCGGCATTCAGAGGGAAAACTGAAGAGCATCTTTTATTCCCCCGCTCCAACCGATGGCGGCGAGTCCATCTTCGAGACGGATGGTTAACCTCACCGCTGTGTTCACCGATCAAAGTAAATTGCCCCGGCAACTCACAAGCACAGACTTGGCAACTCCTCAGTGCTCTCTCTGGAGTGGATTTCGGTTTCTACAGAGGTCTCCAGAGGATTGGCAAGTCAGTGAGAAGGATCTTTCCTATGGACCAACTCAGAGCTGAGCTTCATTTGTATCGGAGTCCGTCGACCCTGACGACTTCCGATGCTAGTATTCAAGCCTCTTTTCGTGGGAGCATCAATACCTGATACTGCCTCTGACCTGAAGCAGAGTTCATATCTCCAGGCCCCTTTAGTGGAGTTCATGTTCATTATGTTTGCCAACCGCCAAGTGGGGCCTGGAAATCTCCCGCTATTACAACTGATCTCCAGGCAATAAAGATCAGTTCCTCTGGAGAAAATGGCTGCTTTGGAGAGTGGACTCTACAGCATGGTACTGTGCCGAGGTCCCGCCCTTCGCCAAACCCCACCCTCCCAAGCTCCACACCCAAAATCTCCAGGTATTTCCCAACCCAGACCTGGACACCCTAATTTGGTGTAGTAGTTAAGTGTGCGGACTCTAATCTGGGAGAACCAGGTTTGATTCCCCACTCCTCCACTTGCAGCTGCCGGATGACCTTGGGCAAGCCATAGTTCTGATAAGAGCTGTTCTTGAAAAAGGGCAGTTTCTGTCAGAGCTCTCTCAGCCCCACCTACCTCACAGGGTGTCTGTGGTGGGGAGGGGAAGGGAAAGGAGTTTGTAAGCTGCTCTAAGACTCCTTTGGGTAGTGAAGGGCAGGGTATAATCCAATCTCTTCTCTTATTCTTCTTCTTTGGTGTAATGGTTAAGTGTGGGGACTCTAATCTGGGAGAACTGAATTTGATTCCCCACTCCTTCACTTGCACCTGGCTGGTGTGACCTTGGGCAAGCCGTAGTTCTGATAAGAGCTGTTCTTGAAAAAGGGCAGTTTCTGTCAGAGTTCTCTCAGCCCCACCTACCTCACAGGGTGTCTGTTGTGGGGAGGGGAAGGGAAAGGAGTTTGTAAGCCGCTCTGAGACACCTTTGGGTATAAATCCAATCTCTTCTTCTTATCTGCTTTCCACCAAGGAGATCAGAGTGGCCTCTATTCCCCCTCTTCTCTTTGGCCCTCACGACAACATTGCAATGTAGGTTAGGCGGAGTACGACAGACAGAGAGAGGGAGACGGAGGACTGCCCCAAGCTTGATGGCAGAACAAGAATGGAAACAAAAGTCTCCTAGGCCCTATCCCAAGACTCTTGACTACTACGACACACTGGCTAGAATAGGGTGAAGCAGGGGGCGGGCACATGGAACAGGTAAGTTGCAGAGCCCCCCCCCAGTCCAAAACAGTCCAGTGGCACCTTCAAGACCAAGTTGTATTCAGGTACAAGCTCTCCCTCCTCTGTGAGGGCAGATCTGCACCTTCCACCCTCCACCACAATAGCTAGCAATCCAAAACAGTCCAGTGGAGCCTGAGCGGTGGGTGTTGCCTTCTGACACACTTCCGGTGGTGTCAGGGGGCGTGGCATATGCAAATAAGTTATGCTAATGAGCTATGCCAATGAGCTCCTGCACCTCTTTTTCTACGAAATGACCCCTGGGGTGAAGGCAGATGTGAGTTTGAATCCTCATTCTGCCATCAGGCTTGCTGGGTGATCTGGGGAGAGTCAGAATCCCTTAGTTTCATATCCCACACTGGGTTATGATGAGTCTCAAGCTGGTACCCTGATCTGGATGGCCCAGATTAGCCTGATCTCATCAGATCTCAGAAACTAAGCAGGGTCAGCCTTAAGCACATAAGAGACACCAGACCACCCGGGAATACCAGGGTCATTACACAGAGACAGGCAATGGCAAACCACCTTACCAGGTGCCATCAGGAGGTCCAGCAGTGGGGCCAGGACATTAGAAGCCCTCCCACTGTTGACCCCGCCCCCAAGCACCAAGAAGACAGAGCATCACTTGCCCCAGAGCCCCTACCTATACCTTGTGGCTAATAGCCACTGATGGACCTCTGCTCCATATGCTTATCCTTGGTTAGTACTCGGGTGGTAGACGGCCAAGGAAGCCTGGGGTTGTTACGCAGAGGTCCTTTCCACACTTGGATCTCATGTCTGGTTTTATCAGAGTTTGACTCAGGACATGAGACCTTGCATTTCTTCCTGGTTATAACAGCATCCGTTTATCCCGGGACAAGTGTGGGGCGAAACCGGGGTGGCCTCAACGTAATGTGGGAATTACAAGATAATTACAGGGGTGAACAGGAGTGTGGTGGAGAATGTAAAAATACCCCATGATAATTACAGGGGTGATCTTGTGTTTAGTGTAGAATGTAAGTCTGGGGACAGGGTTGAACCAGGAGTTAAGGTCTAGCGCGGAAAGGACCAGAGACTGGGAATGGCAAAGCCCCTCTGTTTGTCTCTTGCCTTGAAAACACTATGGGGTCGCAAGAAGAAGAAGAAGAAGAAGAAGAAGAAGAAGAAGAAGAAGAAGAAGAAGAAG
>NW_015167160.1:102199-105430 GCF_001447785.1 Gekko japonicus
AGGAGGAGGAGGAGGAGGAGGAGGAGGAGGAGGATTTATACCCCACCCTTCACTCGGAGTCTCAGAGCGGCTCACAATCTCCTTTCCCTTCCCCTCCCCACAACAGACACCCTGTGAGGTCGGTGGGGCTGAGAGAGCTCTTGACAGAAACTGCTCTTTTACAAGGACAGCTCTTATCAGAGCTATGGCTTGCCCGAGGTCATCCAGCAGGTGCAAGTGGAGGAGTGGGGAATCAAACCCGGTTCTCCCAGAGTAGAGTCCGCGCAAATAACCACGACACCAAACCGGCTCTCAAGCCAGTAAGCCAGCTGTGGCTCGATGGCACTTTCCACCACAACCACCAACTAGGGGAAGATACCACGTACACTACTCGGATCTCCTTGGGGGAAGTGACAAGATAAATTATGGGATAAAGATAAGGAACTGGGGAGGTGGCAGCCTTCCAGATCAGAGGTCAGCATTTTGAGTTCGAGTTGGAACCTGGGTAATGTCTGTAAAGGGAGCAGTAACGAGAGCAGGGCAGTTGTTGTTGTTGTTCATTCACACAGTCGAGTCCGACTCTTCGGGACCCCATGGACCAGCTCCTGCCAGGCCCTCCTGTCTTCCGCCATCCTCTGAAGTTTGCTCAACTTCATGTTCGTTGCATCGATGACACTGTCTAACCATCTCATCCTTTGCCGTCCCCGTCTTCTTTGACCTTCAGTCTTTCCCAGCATCAGGGTCTTCTCCAGTGAGTGCTCCCTTCTTATTGGGTGGCCGAAGTAGTTGAGCTTCAGCTTCAGTATCTGGCCTTCCAGGGAACAGTCAGGGTTGGTTTCTTTTAGGGCTGTACAAGAGTGCATTTTTGGAAACCACACGTCATGAGCAGGGTCAATGAAGGTGTGCACAATTCAAAGGGACCTGGGGACTTTGGGGGTTCGTGGAGGCGGAGGGGACTACAGTTGCCACAGTAATTATTTTCAATTATTATGATGAAGAATGCATTTTTGTACCGTATTTGTGAGTGATTACTAATTAGCATGAAATATACAAGGACACAATGGAAATGGGGAAGAGAGACAGGATGACTCTCTTGAAGTATCTGAAGGGCTGTCACTTAGAGGAGGGCAGGGAGGACCAGAGGAGAGGACTCGCAAGAATGGGTTTAAATTAAGGGCGGGGAGGTGCCAGCTGGACATTAAGGAAAACGTTTTTTGCAGTCAGAGTTGTGCAACAGTGGGATCAGCTGCTTGGGGAGGTGGTGAGCTCCCCCTCCCTGGCAGTCTTCAAGAAGTGGCTGGATAAACACTTATCAGGGATGTTCTAGGCTGATCCTGCATTGAAGAAGAAGAAAAAGAAGAAGAGATTGGATGTATACCCCGCCCTTCACCTGGAGTCTCA
The DNA here is from genome assembly GCF_001447785.1 of Gekko japonicus. Lineage (NCBI taxonomy): Eukaryota > Metazoa > Chordata > Lepidosauria > Squamata > Gekkonidae > Gekko > Gekko japonicus. Next base: position 103,580 of record NW_015167160.1, read on the forward strand.
GAGCGGCTTACAAACTCCTTTCCCTCCCCCTCCCCACAACAGACACCCTGTGAGGTGGGTGGGGCTGAGAGAGCTCTGACAGAAACGGCTCTTTTTCAAGGACAGCTGTGCCAGAGCTTGTGACTGACCCAAGGTCACATCAGCAGGTGCAAGTGGAGGAGTGGGGAATCAAACCCGGTTCTCCCAGATTAGAGTCCGCGCACTTAACCACTACACCAAACTGGCAGGGGGTTGGACTAGATGGCCCGAATGACCCCTTCCGACTCTGGGATTCCATGATCAGATTCGTGAATGATAACCCAAAGAAGGGCTGTGTGTTGCTGTAGCTCTTGTGTTACTGGACTGGATCCTGGGATCTGCATTTGCCAGGTTTGTGGGTCTTCCCTGCATACCCGTCGCACCAACAGTCCTTTACGGACCTCGGGGCAAGGTTATTTCCCAGGTCTGTGGGACACACATGGTCTAGGAGCCCTGGGGGGTTGAGAGGGCGAAGTGGGGAGGCAGAAGAGGACAAGGCTGTCTTCTCTTGTTTCTTCTGTCCTTGGAGCTGTACAGGTCCCATGACTCCTGAACAGAATTTCCTGTGGTTGGAAAGGAGTGCTGGGGGTGTGGTGGGGGGCAAGCAGGGGTCATTTCCCGCAGGAGCTCCGGCAGTAAAGAGCCCAGGGGGTGGGCGCATGCAACAAGCCCCACCCCTTCTCCCAGCTGCCCTCAGTCAGAGCAAGAAGCAGCCAGGTAAGCTGCAGAGCCCCCTCCCCAGCCCCCAGGTCCAAAACAGTCCAGTGGCATTTTTAAGACCAAGTTTTATTCAGGTACAAGCTCTCCCTCCTCTGTGAGGACAGATCTGCACATCCCCCCCAACAGCTAGCAGTCCAAACGAGTCCAATGGAGCCTGAGCAGTGGGTGTTGCCTCATGACACACTTCCGGTGATGTCAGGGGGGGTGGCATATGCAAATAAGTTATGCTAATGAGTTATGCTAATGAGCTCCTGCACCTCTTTTTCTACGAAATGACCCCTGGGGATGAGAACGTAGGAAAGATATGCAACCCGCAGCACCTTCTGCTGGCAGATCACTGGATCCAACCCAGTAGTGCTGGTCATTTTCATTTCTGCTTCATGTAACCCTGGACCCCAGATCCTGTGGTGGGCAGAGTTTGGGGAGCGGCCTTGGGGAGTGTAATGTCATAGAGTCCACCCGCCAAAGCAGCCATATTCTCCAGGGGATCTGATCTCTGTCATCTAGAGATCAGCTGTAATCCTAATAGAGCCTCATGCCTCACCTGAAAGGTGGCAACCCTGCTTGGGTCCAACGCAGAGAGCGGGCGGCCCGTGTGATGGGGGTGGAGAGAAACCTGTGGAATCTATTTCCTGCCTCTCCTCACTTTCCCAGTTTTGCCTTCCATTCCCTTTGATCTCTTTAGGAAAGCGAGATACTGCGCCCTCTGCTGGCCGAATTGCAGAAAATCAACCAAAAGCTGGATAGCATGGAAAGTGCTTATAACATTCAACAGAAACAAATGACTGAGACAGCCAAGACGGTGGATGAAATTGCAAAGAAATGTATGGTATCAATGGAAGAAATACAGAAAGTCAAGAAGAAAGTCAGTAATGTGGAGAAACATCAAGAGAAGCAAGATAATAAAATATTGATGCTTCAAATTGAAAAATCAAACTTGACGCTCCGCTTTCAAGGGCTGAAAGAATGTGAGAAGGAAGACCTCAGAGACATTTTGGCGAATGCTTTGGCACCACTGACTGGCAGTGAAGCGGAAAAAATAAAAGAAGAGATGGACTTGGCTTATAGAGCCTACTCCAACTATACAAAGAAAAATAATCTGCCAGCAGAAGT
>NW_015167160.1:106025-114882 GCF_001447785.1 Gekko japonicus
AGGAGAGGGAATAAAAAAAAATAGCTAGCAATCCAAAACATTCCAGTGGAGCCTGAGCGGTGGGTGTTGCCTTCTGAAACACTTCCGGCGATGTCAGGGGGGGTGGCATATGCAAATAAGTTATGCTAATGAGTTATGCTAATGAGCTCCTGCACCTCTTTTTCTACGAAATGACCCCTGGGGATGAGAACGTAGGAAAGATATGCAACCCGCAGCACCTTCTGCTGGCAGATCACTGGATCCAACCCAGTAGTGCTGGTCATTTTCATTTCTGCTTCATGTAACCCTGGACCCCAGATCCTGTGGTGGGCAGAGTTTGGGGAGCGGCCTTGGGGAGTGTAATGTCATAGAGTCCACCCGCCAAAGCAGCCATATTCTCCAGGGGATCTGATCTCTGTCATCTAGAGATCAGCTGTAATCCTAATAGAGCCTCATGCCTCACCTGAAAGGTGGCAACCCTGCTTGGGTCCAACTCAGAGAGCCGGGGGCCCATGTGATGGGGTTGGAGAGAAACCTGTGGAATCTATTTCCTGCCTCTCTTCACTTTTTGCCTTCCATTCCCTTTGATCTCTTTCTCTTATCATTTATTTAGGTTGTGGCTTCCTTGGGGGGGAGCAGAGTCTAAGGGAGCTGGCATGGGGTAGTGGTTAAGAACTTCGTACTCTAATCTGGAGAACCAGGTTTGATTCCTCATTCATCCGCCTGAAGGCTGACGGGTGAACCAGGGCCAGCCACAGTTCTCTCAGGACTCTCTCAGCCCTACCTACTGTACAGGGTGTCTGTTGTGAGGATGGGATGGGAAAGGCAATTGTAAGCTGCTTTGAGACTCCTTAAAGTAAAAAGGTAAAGGTAAAGGTTCCCTTGCTCGAAAGCCAGTCGAATCCGACTCTAGGGTTGCGGTGCTCATCTCCGTTTCAAAGCCGAAGAGCCAGCGCTGTCCGAAGACGTTTCCGTGGTCATGTGGCCGGCATGACTAAACACCAAGGCGCATGGGACGCTGTTACCTTCCCACTGTTGTGGTACCTATCTATCTACTTGCAATTTCTTGCTTCCGAACTGCTAGGTTGACGGGGGGTTGGAACTAGAGACGGGAGCTCACTCCGTCATGTGCCACCCTGGTCTCGAACTGATGAACTACCAACTTTCCACAGCCTGCAGTTCGGCATCTTAACCACTTAAGCCACCACAGCGCCTTAAAGTAGAGGAGTTGAAATTAAGCAAACTCCGGAGGATGGCAGAAGACAGGAGGGCCTGGCGTGATGTGGTCCATGGGGTCACGAAGAGTCGGACTTGACTGTGCGACTGAACAACAACAACAACAACAAGGTAGAGGGAAGTGGGGTATAAAAACCAGCTCTTCTTCCTCTTCCTCCTCTTCCTCCTCCTCGTCTTCTTCTTCTTCACCACACACTCCAGTTGAGTTGAACAAACAGAACAGCCTTTCTAGGTCAGGCAAAAGTCCATCCATAGTGGCCTTTGTTTCCATCCAACAGGCTGAATCCTCTGCAGAGCATGACAGGCTACATCCATCTGCTATTGTGTGGGAGGTATACTGCCTTTGAACATGGAAGTTCCATTTTCGGTATCATGCCTAACAGCTAGTGAAGCTTAACCTAGCAGCCAGGGAAGCTTAACCATACAATTGCCTAGCCTTCTTTGAACTGGGTCCTCATAGACATCTTTAAAATGGGATTAGACAAATTCATGGAGAATAGGTCCATCAGTGGCTACTAGCTATGGTGACTCAAGCAAACCTCCGCATTCAGAGGCAGTCAACCTCTGAATCCCAGTGCTAGAGTGCAACATCAGGGGAAGGCCTCAGCCTCCGTGCCCTGTTGTTGGCCCTCCAGAGGAACTGGTTGGCCACTGTGTGAGACTGGATGCTGGACTAGATGGACCCTCACTGGTCTGAACCAGCAGGGCTCTTTGGATGTTCTTATGAAGGCCTTGGCCTCTATGCCCTGTCGTTGGCTGTCCAGAGGAACTGGTTGGCCACTGTGTGAGGCCAGATGCTAGAATACGTGGACCACTGGTCTGATCCCACAGGACTCTTCTTATGTTCTCATGAAGGCCTCGGCCTCTGTGCCCTGTTGTTGGCCCTCCAGAGGAACTGGCTGGCCACTGTGTGAGGCAGGATGCTGGCCTAGATGGACCACTGGTCTGATCCAGCCGGGCTCTTGTTATGTTTTCTCATAATGATTGTTTGACTTATAGTCCTCCACCAACAAGTTTGTTATCGACATTAAGTGATGCTGTGAGAGTTATTCAGATCTAACCTCTATTTTCTTTCTGGTTTCCAGTTTTAGGGGACTGCAGATGGTAATGTGAGATACCCAACGAAGGAGCCATAGAATGATCCATACTCTCGAGAGCTGTGAACAGGAGCTTGGGCTGCCTGTTGGCATTTTCCTCCTGTCGCGCTTTTCCACAGTTACATTTTCTAAATTAAAACCCTGCTTCTTCCGCCAGCCGATGTTGCCATATGCTTCATCTCTCTCTTAAATAGCCAGTTTTTGAGGACCTTAGTTTTTTGGGGGAAATCTCAGATCAAGTCTAAATTGGTGAAACTTTGATTAGTATTTTTTTTTTTAAAAAAAATAGGGCATGAGTCATCTAACGTGTTTTCAAGTCACATTGATGTCATGGGAGACAGTACACCTCGAGCTGAACTTTCTCAATGAACTTGGTGGTACTTAAAAGGAAAGTTCTGATTTATCTATATATCTAATAGCAAAATCTGCCCCCCATCTGCAGATACCGAAATCCACGGATCAGGGCCACACTGATGGTAAACAATTTTCCTGCAAACTTGGGGACCCCCTAGGTTTGCAGAAAAATATGAAATGGTAATAAAATACATTGGCGATGTGTGTTAAATGTCCCTCGAATTAAACATAGCATTGTCAGTGAATGCGCACACAACACACTTGCCATGCTGCTGTGGTTAGGGATGGGCACAGACTGGGAAAATGGGATTCATTTCGGTTCATGGTTCGTGGCATGCCTGGTTCATGAGCCACGAACCATTATGAACTTTTAGGCATGAAGCGAACTGGTTTGGTTCATTCATTCATTCATTCATTCATTCATTCATTCATTCATTCATTCATGCAATTTCTACCCCCGCACGGGCTCAGGGTGGCTTACAACAATGGCACCAATTGCCACTAAAACAATATACAACAGTACAGTAATTAATAAAAATATACAATCGTATAAAACCCTAAAGGGCTAGTTGATTGTATAATTCATTACTTACAACGGCACATTCAGGTATCTGGACAACTGCTAAGTTTCAGCTCTCTGTCGTCCCGCGTCACTCGATGGAACTTAGCAGATGTTAAAAACCGAGGGCCGGGCTCGTTGAGGGCAATAATGGAGGGGCGGCTCCTAGTTGAAAGCCTGGTGGAAGAGCTCCGTCTTGCAGGCCCTGCAGATCTGCAAAAGGTCCTGCAGGGTCCTGATCTCCTCCGGGAGCTCATTCCACCAGTGAGGAGCCACCACCGAAAAAGCCCTGGCCCTCTTCGCGGCGAGCCTGGCCTCCTTGGGGCCAGGGAGGGTCAGCCGGTTCTGTGACCCCGATCTCAGTGGTTTCTGGGGTATATGTGGGGAAAGGCAGTCCCTCATGAGATCCCCATGAGATTTGTGATGTGGTAGAATGGTCCCCTGGAGTGCTAGAGTCCCTAAACTCACAGGAGATGTCTGCCTGACTCTTCCTTACCTGCCCTCCAGGTTTGGTGAGGATTGGATTTATGGGATCTGAGTTACAGCCCCCCAAGGAAGTTGCCCCCAGGAAAGTGCTTTCTTGGGAAATGACAGGTACAGGTTCAGGAGTGTATAGAATGGACCCTGTGCAAGCTAGAGTCATAAAAGTTGCAGTGGACCTCTCCCTGATGCTCTTCTACATGCCCTCCAAGTTATGTATAGCTTGGACATAGGGGGTCTGAGTTATGTCCCCCAAATAAGTTGCCTCCAGGAAAATACTTTTGGGGAAAATGTCAGGCACAGCTTCAAAAATGTATAGAGTGGACCCCCTGCAAGCTACACACACCAAATGCACAGGCTGGAGAATTCTGAACCCCACCACCCATTGCTTCGAAGTTGGGCAAACATTTTGATTGACCAGAGACAGTCTGTCTGGAAACGTATTCATTTATGACAATGCACAAACTATTTGAAAGTTCACAGATCTTCCACAAACGTCAGTTTGCTAATCAAGAACTGGCCAAAATTCATCATGGACTTTGATGTCCGTGAGCCGGTTCGTGCCCATCCCTAGCTGGGGTGGCCATTTGGGTGCTACAGTAGGTGCTACGGTAGGCCCAGCCCGGGAGCCATGGTGCATCCAGCTACAGCTGTGGAAAAGACTGGGAGCCAGGAAGAAGAGGAAGAAGAGGAGGAGGAGGAAGAAGAAGAAGAAGAGGAGGAGGAGGAGATTGGATTTATACTCCACCCTTCAGTACCTGAAGGAGTCACAGAGTGGCTTACAGTCCCTTCCCCTCCCCACAACAGACATCCTGTGTGGTAGGTGGGGCTGAGAGAGCTCTTTTGAGGACTGCTTCTGAGAGAACAATTGTGACAGAACTTGTAAGTGACCCAAGGTCACCCCAGAAGCTGCATTTGGCAGAGTGGGGAATCAAACATGGTTTCCCCAGATTAGAGTTCGCGCTCCTAACCAGCTACAGCAAACTGCCTCTCAGAAACCACTCCAGCTGCTGCTGTGGACACTGGGATCCACTCCAGGCCCGGCTGTGGTGGATGCTGGAGCCTGTCCTGGCTTGGAGTGGCTCCCTGACTTCACGGCTGTTGTGGCCGGACTCCAAGATGAGTGGTGGGGCCAAATTACGACTGCACACCCATGCAGGCATTCTTGGACTCAAGTCCCATTTTGCTGACCAGAGCCTTTCTCCTGAAATAGGGGGATCTGAAGAGTAACTTCTTTTCTTTTGGTTGCAGAGGCAAAGCAGTTTTCCCAGAATTCAGTGGGGCATACTCCCAAGCAGTGTTCCCTCTAAGCTGAGTTAATGTGAGCGAGCTCACAGTTTTTTAGCGTCCAACTCACACATTTTTGTCTCCACTCAGGAAGGGTGGCTCCAGAGCAAACTAACTGATGCAGTAGCCGAATTGCTCGCTCACAACTTTAATGCCAGTCACTCACAACATAGAATTTTGGCTCACAAGACGCCACAGCTTAGAGGGAGCATTGCTCCTAAGTATTTGGGGTCAAGACTGTATAGAGTGTTTTCACACACATGAAATAACACACTTTCGTTTTTGATAGCTTTTTTATTATTGTTATTTTAAATTAAAATAGGGATACAAAAAAAACAAGAGGGAAAGGGGAGATATAGACATTATAATAATCTTTAACTTGCTCATAACAAGGACGATCGACGTCAGAGTAAATATAGATCATTTAACATAAACATTTAGAATATATAGTATCAGGAAGGTTTTTACGTACTGCATACATTTATTATTAAAGCCTAGCCTTTACCACCATTAGCTACTATTAATATTAACTGTTAGACATTGATTATTACATTATATGTTCCATTACATCTTAATACCACTACGGCTGTCATAATCAAACTATAATCAAAGAGTACATTTTAAGAGCATTTCTGAGAATAAAAAGGATAACAATGAACTAGGTTCGCATATATGTCAAAAAACTATTTTTATGGTCTTGAAGATAGCATCATTTCAGAGAACACTTATATTTATACCATTGTAGTATTATCTATAACAACCTTAATTATATTAGTGCAATTATATTGTTGCCTAAGCTGTCATTATACTGATGAAAAAAATAAAAATAAAAAAGCATTATAGGCCCCGGTCACACGAGCAGGGGGGAGGCGTGGTTTTTCAGTTTGTGCCTGAAAAGCCAGTTTGTTGTTGTGGTTAAGTGCGCAGACTCTAATCTGGGAGAACCGGTTTTGATTCCCCACTCCTCCACTTGCACCTGATGGATGACCTTGGGCAAGCCATAGTTCTGATAAGAGCTGCCCTTGAAAAAGAGCAGTTTTCTGTCAAGAGCTTTCTCAGCCCCACCCACCTCACAGGGTGTCTGTTGTGGGGAGGAGGAGGGGGAGGGAGAGGAGTTTGTAAGCCGCTCTGAGACTCCAAGTGAAAGGCGGGGTTTAAATCCAATCTCTTTTCTTCTTCTTCTTCTTCTTCTTCTTCTTCTTCTTCTTCTTCTTCTTCTTCTTCTTCTTCTTCTTCTTCTTCTTCTTCTTCTTCTTCTTCTTCTTCTTCTGCCAGAACGCGATCAGAAGCGGTGGTGGCAAATTGGGGGGGGGTTTGTCGGCGCATGTTTCCAGAGCGCGTCAACACGGTGAGAGGAGCGTGCTTGAGCGATCACATGTAGATATTCCATCGATGGCCCGTAGCAACCGTTCGCTAGTAGGCTTTCCCGGGTATTTTTAAACTCCGCATCTTCGGGTGAATGCTACGGGTCCGCGATGGGTGTGCTACGCTTGCCAGATGTGCACTTTTTTCTCTCTCTCATCCCCCTGGGGGGAGGTTTTTATTGGGTTTTTTTACAGACTACAAAACTACAACAGAAAATATGGGAAAGGGAACTACATCTAGGGTGAAAAGAAAAAAGACCCACAACTAACTAAAAACCCAAGAGTAGGAGATCAATACATCAGCTTAACACCATGCTATTTTCAAAAAGCTACTAATAATACAAAGAATGTAGTCGGTTATGCTAGATTAATTATCGTTTAACCATTCCTTTTACTGTTTAAAGAAATTCCCAGAGCATCCCCAAGTTATTTCAACATTTTTTCGGGCACAAATCAGAGTCCTTCAGCCCATATTTATTATTATCTTTTCTATCTTTTCTAATCCTCAGTTTATATGGACTCAGATGTGTCCTTGTGATCGCGCCCAACTTTCGTGCCTCTCCCGTGGCAAATCCTCCGTCTGACTGGGGCCATTGTAACTTTATATTTCCCAGAATTCAGTGGGGCTTACTCCTAAGTATGTGGGGTGAAAACTGTATAGGGTGCTTTCACACATGCTAAATAACACACTTGCAATCCACTTTCAATGCACTATGCAACTAGATTTTACAGTGTGGAATGACAAAATCCACTTGCAAACAGTCACAGAAGTGGATTGAAACGGCATTATTTAGCATGTGTGAGAGTGCCCTGAACTCAAGACTTGGTGCAGAAAAGATTTAAAGGTGCTTCAGAAACGTCCTGGTCCCTTTTCTGCCAGAGTTTAAAGGTAATTGCCTTCCATTGGTAATCAAATGGAAGGATTTGAACTCTCATCCAGGGAAACAAATTAAGCCCTGTATGTGGCTGCCTTCAAGTGGTGGCTGTGGCTCACGTTGGTGCGGTCCTGGAGGCAACGTAAGGATATATAACTCGGAGAGGTTGCTTTTTCCAGGGCTTTTTAGAAAGAAAATTTGGAACCCCGCAGGGGGTAGATAATGGCCCCGGTCACACGGGAGGTTTTGGGCCGGAAGAGGGATGAATCGGGGGCACAGCAAACGGGCGCGAGCACACCGCAACATCTGGGAATCGGCGTGCACCCGTCCCCAAGCAAAAGGTAGCACCAACCTGGAACGGTGCAGCAAGTGCGGCCGTGAGCTCGCCGGCGCGCCCGTCTGCAGGAGCAATCGAGGCTCCCGGCCGAACTGCGCGCGCACACACATGTCCACATGCACAGTTTGGCTGCCTCACTCTCCCTGCAGTGGCTTCCCCCCGGCATCTGATCATGCCGGGGAGCAACTGCGCGGCGGCTCAGGGGATCTATCTGATCCTGCCGCCGCGTGTCTCTTTTGGTGCGGCTTTAAAAAGCCGTATTTCGGCCATTCTTTTCCCCCCCGTGTGGCAGGGGCCAATGTTTACACATCTTAGCCTGCAAGTTTTGTGTTCCCTATAATAGGCTGTGATCAGACACACAATTAGACCTGACATAGTGTCCGATTCTCCAGGCATTCAAATAAATCCACGTTTGTAGCAAAGTAGCATTTATTAAAATGATGGTGAAAACAGGAACACAAGGACTGTTAAGAATGGAGACTACCTCTGGGGTACAAGGTAATAAACAAAATCATACCAGGCCGTGGCCAATGGGTCATTTTCCCGCATGCGGGAAAGCAGGTAAAACAGGCGCCCAAACCCCTGGGAACAAACGGTCTTAAACATAAACATAAATTCGGTTCACAAGTTCTAGCACATACTAATCAAAGCAACTCCAAAACTCCTTCCACCCTCCAGCAGTTGACCTTGGGCATTATCTAAGTTTCAAAGCAGTCCTAACATACAGAGAAAGGAATTTACCTAATGAGCGCAGCAGAAGCAACAGGGAGACACAGCTGGTATCACGGGAGGGGGGGGATGAACTCATGCTAGAAGCATACAATGTTACACAGAACTCCATGGCAGCTTGCTGACACATAGTTGCGAATGCTGGGTGGATTTAAAGGGCAGGATCAGACAACAAAATCCGGGAAGCGCCCCGCAGCCGTCGGCAACCCATTCTGCTCCGCTGCAGAAGCGGAGTTAAACGACAGTGGGAGAAATCCTGTAGTAAATTTATTTTATTTTTTTATTTAACTTTCGACTTGATATACCGCCCTAACCCCCCAGGGGAAGGGCAGGATCAGACAACAAAATCCGGGAAGCGCCCCGCAGCCGTCGGCAACCCATTCTGCTCCGCTGCAGAAGCGGAGTTAAACGACAGTGGGAGAAATCCTGTAGTAAATTTATTTTATTTTTTTATTTAACTTTCGACTTGATATACCGCCCTAACCCCCCAGGGGGGGTCCCTGGACAGTGCACATATTTTTGCGTTCTAAGAACTTGTACTCCTAACTTGGGCCACATCT
>NW_015167160.1:116751-116965 GCF_001447785.1 Gekko japonicus
TGATTCTACTTATCTTCCAGCTTATGGTGACCCCAGTAAGGGGCTTTCAAGGGAAGTGAGAAGAAGCAGAGGTGGTTTGCCATGGCCTTCCTCTGCAGAGCCTTCCTTGGAGGTCAGTCCGTCAGTCAGTCCGTTAGCCTTCATTGGCATAAAACAATACCTTAAAAGAGGATTACTATAAAAGAGACCATTTTACAGACTCCATAATATTGCA
>NW_015167160.1:117117-118505 GCF_001447785.1 Gekko japonicus
TTTGGCTACCTTCACTGATATTGTAGAAGCAGAGTCATTCAGAAGGCAGTGCACTTTTAAAGCATCAGGAAGGTCTCTCATGGTGGCTAAAACAGGGTTTAAATATCTAAAACGGTCCCAGTCACACGTGCTGGAAAATGTGGGGGGGGGGAGTGTACCGGGTTTCTTCCCGTGGGCGCGTATTTCTGGCGCGCTCCAACGAGGAAGCACAGAGGCAAAAGGAGCACACTGGAGCGATCACACAGAGCAAGTCTATATGCAGCCCGTCACAAACCATTTGAGAGTGGACTTTCACAGGTCCTTTTAAACTCCGCTTCTTTGGCTGACTGCTACGGGTTGCCGACAGGTGCAGGACGCTGGCCAGATGTGTCCGTTTGATCATGCCAGTAAAATCCGGCTGGCATTTGTGAGTATCCCGTGGCAAATTCTGTGTGTGATTGGGGCCAACATATCTATATACTAATAGCTAAGACACCAGTTTGGTGTAGTGGTTAAGTGCGCGGACTCTAATCTGGGAGAACCGGGTTTGAGTCCCCACTCCTCCACTTGCACCTGCTGATGTGACCTTGGGTCAGTCACAAGCTCTGGCACAGCTGTCCTTGAAAAAGAGCAGTTTGTGTCAGAGTTCTCTCAGCCCCACCCACCTCACAGGGTGTCTGTTGTGGGGAGGGGAAGGAGTTTGTAAGCTGCTCTGAGACTCCAAGTGAAGGGCGGGGTATAAATCCAATCTCTTCTTCTTCTCTTCTTCTCTGTGCGGATTTCTAAACCCACACATTGGAGGCACTTGGGGGGCAGAGAGATTTTCCTGCATACTTGGGGCAATCCCCAGGTGTGCAGAAAATCTGAAAAGCTAAAAAAAACCATACTGGGGATATTTAAATCCCCCCCAAAAGTAAAAGAGCATTCCCTGCACATGAGCAGAGAACGCTGTGGCCATTGGGGGGAAGGCTTGGCGTGGCTTGGGACCCTTTCAGGCCTCGCTGCTGGTGCTGGGGGGGAGATCAGCATGCCCGGCGGCTGGAAGCCGCTCAGGCCTCACCACTGGAACCGGGGTGGAAGTTTACCTGTGGCCGCTTCCTCCTCAGCCCTGAGGTCCTCCTGCTTCCGCAAGCCAGGAGCCGGGAGGCATACTCCCCCCACGCGAATATCGCAGGTCCCTCTTCTTGTATCTACATAAAATTGACAATGCAAACAGATATGTGAGACTGTCTCAATACATCCAGAGTTACAATGGCAAAGTCTAGCATTATATACTATGTTATTATATCTCCCTCTCTTCTTCCCTCTCTTACCTGGGCTTGGAACTGTAGGAAGTTAACCTTTTTTTTTTTTTTAAGTTAATCTGTTAATAATAAGTTAAGTGTACCTACATGAATATGTCATGTAAG
>NW_015167160.1:118517-121628 GCF_001447785.1 Gekko japonicus
GGGCAGGAACGCACAGGAACGGAGTTCCGGCTGGCTCCCAAGTTGGCCACGCCCAGCAGGAACTCATTAGCATAATAGGCCACACCCAACAGCAGAAACTCATTAGGATTGGCTACATTCGGGGTGTGTGGCCTAACATGCAAAGGAGTTCCTGCTACAAAAAAGTCCTGGGGAAACAGAATAAGAAGCAAAGGGTGGGTGTGGCTGGATGAGCACACTTCTGGTAACATGGGTGTGTGGCCTAATATGCCAATGAGTTGTGCTGTCAGGGGTGTGGCCTAATATGCTAATGAATTTCTGCTGTTGGGTGTGGCCTATTATGCTAATGAGTTCCTGCTGGGCTTTTTCTACAAAAAAAGCCCTGCCTACATGAATATGTCATGTAAGATGTGCTTCTATTTTTGTAAGTAAAATTTCTTTTTCTCATCACCATTGGCGTCAGGTCATCTTTGTAATTTGTCTGAACAGCATTTTTCCCTTAACCAGGAAACACGGAGGATCCGGGATAATGCGTAAAGCTTCTGTGCTTCCAAGGCAAATGATTATTTTTTTTAACATTTAACCCAATAATTTTGGGAGTAGAGCCTATGGAGGGCGGGCTTTGGGGAGGGGAGGGACCTCAGCCTTCGAATCCACCCTCCAAAGTGGGCATTTTCTCCGGGGGAACTGATATGTCACCCGGAGATCACTTGTCAATAGAGGGAGATCTCCAGGTGCCATCTGGAGGTTGGCAACCCAATTTCATGCCCGGGTTCCTTCGCTTGCCATTTTGTCTCCACTTCTCTTGCGATTCAAATCGTCCCCAGCCCTTGTAATGATGAAATAGACACCACAGACAAGCAGCAGACATGACTCAAAAGACAACAACAACCATATGTATATGCCCCTTTCCCTTATTATCTCTTTGCCAGGCCTCGGAGAGTCCCATCACCATGGCAACGTAATGACAAGCTGCTCAATTTTAGCCAATTTTGGTACATTGTTTATTTCCCCCCAGTGTATGAAGAGCAAATGGGACCCGGGCAACCGTGTGCTTTGTTTGTCTTGTTAAGCAAACTTTGAATAATCTCAGAAACCTTTCTTTTCCGCCACTCTCCTCCCTCCGAGCCCTGTTACAGTTGTACCTTTTCATTTCGGAAAGACGAGTTGTCATTACCTTCATAACAATATACCCGAATGAAGGTGCTTCCTGAAATGTCGCGCTCAAAACAAGGGACACATGTCTTGGAGGGGGCATGGTGGCTTTTGCCAAGAAGCGGACGGCTAGCTTAATTTAGGCCACATTGTTGTGGAACTGCTCCAATCTCTGCTCTGTCTGCTCCCACACTTCCCATTCTCTCCACCACACCTTCCCCCCCCACCCCTCCCACTGGAAGAGAAATTATTCCTGCCCGCCCGCCCACCCCCAAGACCAGACATCTTCATATACAGGAAATCCCTGCTCATTCTTTTCTGTAGCTTGAGAATTAAAGGTGAACGAAATGGATTTCACCAAGGACAGGGACATGGTGGCAGTACAGTTCCAAACCCCAAAATGCACCTGGACAAACAACATGGATGTTTAAAGGAGCATTTTGGCAGGTACTGCTTTAAAGACTCATCCAGTCCTTCGGAAAAGGATGTTCTCAGATACGTGTAGTATGTAAAAAGATGGGTAAGGGAGGGCAGAATAGAAGTTTATAAAATTATACATGGGGTGGAGAGAGTTGACAAAGAGAAATTTTCCTCCTTCTCCCGAAGTATGAGAACTTGAGGGCATCCATTGAAGCTGATGGGCAGTAGGTTCAGGATGGAAAAAAATAAATACCACTTTACACGGAGATTGATTAAACTGTGGAATTCGCTGCCGGAGGATGTAGTGATAGCCACAGGAATAAACAGCTTTCAAAGGGGACTACAGAGGTTCATGGAAGATCAGCCTATCAATGGCTAATAGTCGTGGTGACTGAGGTTAACCTCCACATTCAAGGCACTAAGCCTCTGAATCCCAGAGCCAGGAAGTGACATCAGGGGAAGGCCTCAGCCTTTAGGCCCTGTTGTTGGCTGTCCAGAGGAACTGTTTGACTAGTTTCTGAGACAGAATGCTGGACTAGATGGACCACTGGTCTGATCCACTTTCAGTAGTGACAACCTGTACTGTTTTCACCAGTTTAGGAAGGAACAGAATCCAGTTTGATAGTGGTGAGGAAGGGTGTTTCTTATGTCTTTCCCATATTGATCAATAATTTAGTCACAGGGTATGGTTCTATGCTTCTTGCTCTTGGTTTCATGGATCCATTTGCATTGCATACAAAAATTGTATGGGTTTGATATGCAATAAGAGAATTGATGCATAACAGGTGCAGACCAGCGGTCCCACTAGTCCAGAATCCTAAGACCGTAAGAAGAACCCTGTTGGATCAGACCAGTGGTCCATCTAGTCCAGCATCCAAAGAACACAAGAAGAGCCCTGTTGGATCAGACCTGTGGTCCATCCAGTCCAGCATCCTAAGAACATAATAAGAGCCCTGCTGGATCAGACCAGTCATCCTTCTAGTCCAGCTTCCTAAGAACATAAGTAGAGCTCTGCTGGATCAAACCAGAGGTCCATCCAGTCCAGCATCCTAAGAACATAATAAGAGCCCTGCTGGATCAGACCAGTCATCCTTCTAGTCCAGCTTCCTAAGAACATAAGTAGAGCTCTGCTGGATCAAACCAGAGGTCCATCCAGTCCAGCATCCTAAGAACATGACCAGTGGTCCATCTAGTCCAGCATCCTAAGAACATCAGAAGAGCCCTGGGTCCATCTTGTCCAGTAATGTAAGAACATAAGAAGATCCCTGATGAATTAGACCAGTGGTCCATCTAATCCAACACCCTGTCTCATACAGTAGCCAACCATTTTCTCCAGACTCTGGAGGAACAACAACAGGGCATAGAGGCTAAGGCCTTCCCCAAATGTTGCCCCCTAGCTCTGGAATTCAGAGGTTTAGTGCTTCTGAAGGTGGAGGTTGACAGAGCCCCCTGACACCTGCAGCCAGCACTGATACATGCAATGTGTTCAGTTTATATGAATAATATATGAAGAAAGCACATTTATTGAATGCACACAGGGCTTTCTTTGTAGAAAAA
>NW_015167161.1:0-4834 GCF_001447785.1 Gekko japonicus
AATGCAATAAATATTATTATTATTATTATGGTGTTCATTTTCAGTACAACGCCTCTTGGGTATGTCACCGAAAAACAGCAATTAATACGGCCAAAGTAAATGCGGCTGCAATTTCCAAATTTTATTTTTCAGGAAGAGGTAACCAGTATATACCTGCTGCTTTAAAAGCCTTTAATGCTAAAATAGGGGCCCAGTTATTATATGGGGTGCCTATTTGGAGCAATACAACTGGAAATCTCATAGAACAGCCTCAGTCTTATTTCCTGAGGAAAATCTTTGGGGTGCCAATGTGTGTGTTCTATGCAGCTTTATGCCTGGAATGTGGCCAGAACATGGGCCAGAACATGTTGATAACTAAAGTGTGGCTAATTACAATTAAGTATTGGCTTCGCCTTCTTTTCAGTTTGGACCCTTCTAGTTACACCTATCAGCTTCTACTGGAATCTAATGACTCTAACTGGATTACCTATATAGAATCCAAAATTAAATCCCTGGATATCACCTTAGAATCCTTACTCCTTACTTCCGAATCTGAGGCTTTTTCAATTATAAGAGCCAATCTACTTTGTTCTGAGCTACATTCACTGTATAAGGCCACTAATAAAACCTGTTCACCCCTGTATTTTGGAATATCTCCTAAAGTCGGCCAAGCTGCCTCTTACCTGTACCAGCTTCACACCCCCAAACTCAGTAGAGCCCTCTCTTTGGCAAGATTCAATGTATTACCTTCGGCCTTATTATCTGGTCGCTTTCAGGGTGTGCCCTTTTCCGACAGATGTTGCCCATGCACAAATGATAATATCGAAACGATTTCCCATGCCTTGTTTCAGTGCCCCTTCTACCATGCACTACGACTGAAATTTTTAAATTTTACTTTGGCTCAACTAGAAGAATATCCTGATTGCCTAAAGATCCTTATTCTTCTTGATAATCCAAACTTTGAGATAATGGAAACTGTTGCTAAATTTCTTCTTGGTGCCATTTCTATTCGCCCTTTATTTAATTGATGGGTATACTTACTTGGTAATTCCTTGTTTTTGTATTTTGCAGATATTATTCTATGCTGTGGTTGTTGTTGTTGTTTTGTTGTTGTATATGGGTTTGCAAGGGTTACATGCTAATAAAGGTAACTGGACTGGCATATTCTAATTTAACAGCTGTGCATTTGGCACCAGACAGATGACTCTCATCTTAAGAGGCCTCATAAACACTCTTGTCTTGTGTCTATTAACCTTGCTGCTGAAGTAAGTAATTGTCAAACCTTGCTGCACTGCTTGCTTGGGTTGCCATAATTCTTGGGGGGACGCATTCCTGAGGGTGGGGTGAGTATGTGCAGGAGTGAATGAGACTTTTGCTTTGATAAGATGTAACTTTTCCACAAGTCAACCTCCTTCCCGTCCTCCTTTGCTTTCCCTGGAGAAGGTGGCCTTAAAAACATTTTTGTGCCATCTCGGACTCTAGATTACCAGGACAAATCTCTCTCCTGGTTGTCATGGCAATTAGGCTGCGACGTATGCTTGGGAGATGGATGGGATCTGCTTGAATTTCCTATAATGACTGTACCCACCAAAAGTCTTTAATTCTAACACGTGACTTTCTGGATCTTACATATAACTCAATAAACTGGCTGCCTAAAGAGAGTTGTTGAGTGTAACTGGACTGGGGGGGTCTGACAGTAATATAGTCATTTTTACCATTTTGCAAGTTAAAATTATTGTTTTATATGATTATTCACATTCAATATTCTTTTTTTACAGCTTTCCTTTTTTGGCCCAGTATTAACTTAATGATTGCTATTTCATTGTAACATGTAACACTGTAAAATGTGTATCTGTGCCTCAAATTGTTTGACCTCTGAAGAAGGCCCCCAAGGGGTAGAAACGCATCAGGTCACTTGTACTGGACCTTGTGTTCAGGTCACTTGTACTTTTTAATGAGGCTTTCATTGGGCCCTATGTTTTCAACTGCCTTTCTAATAAATACATGCATTTTTGTATATAATAAGTATACACTAGGTTTGTAATACTGGCCCTTTATCAGGCTTCTTTCTTAATTACTGAACCACACCTGTCTAATTAAATGAACATCTAACCAGGGGGTTAGTTGTTAGACTTGGTGTGGTAGACATCAAAACCTTGCCAGTTTTCATATGATATACTGGAAATGTGGAAGATGCAAAGTGGATTCAGATACTCAGTAGGTCTGAGTATTTTGATGATATGAATCTTGGATAGTGAGCAAAAAGCTGCCATTTCACACCAACCTACAAACAATATAAATAAAGCTCTCTCTCTCTCTCTCTCTCTCTCCCCCCCCCTCTATATGCAAAGAATAGTAATAGAGTCAAGAAATCTTTATTATATGTGAACCCTAATGGTTGTGTGAGTGTATATGAGTATGGTTGTGTGGGTGTATATGAGTATGCTTGTAGACCACGGAATGATTGCACCTTAATTTCGTTGTACTATGTACAATGACAATAAAGTATATTATTATTATTATTATTATTATTATTAATAATAATAATAATAATAATAATAATATACTTTATTGTCATTGTACATAGTACAACGAAATTAAGGTGCAATCATTCCGTGGTCTACAAGCATACTCATATACACCCACACAACCATACTCATATACACTCACACAACCATTAGGGTTCACATATAATAAAGATTTCTTGACTCTATTACTATTCTTTGCATATAGAGGGGGGGGGAGAGAGAGAGAGAGAGAGAGAGAGCTTTATTTATATTGTTTGTAGGTTGGTGTGAAATGGCAGCTTTTTGCTCACTATCCAAGATTCATATCATCAAAATACTCAGACCTACTGAGTATCTGAATCCACTTTGCATCTTCCACATTTCCAGTATATCATATGAAAACTGGCAAGGTTTTGATGTCTACCACACCAAGTCTAACAACTAACCCCCTGGTTAGATGTTCATTTAATTAGACAGGTGTGGTTCAGTAATTAAGAAAGAAGCCTGATAAAGGGCCAGTATTACAAACCTAGTGTATACTTATTATATACAAAAATGCATGTATTTATTAGAAAGGCAGTTGAAAACATAGGGCCCAATGAAAGCCTCATTAAAAAGTACAAGTGACCTGAACACAAGGTCCAGTACAAGTGACCTGATGCGTTTCTACCCCTTGGGGGCCTTCTTCAGAGGTCAAACAATTTGAGGCACAGATACACATTTTACAGTGTTACATGTTACAATGAAATAGCAATCATTAAGTTAATACTGGGCCAAAAAAGGAAAGCTGTAAAAAAAGAATATTGAATGTGAATAATCATATAAAACAATAATTTTAACTTGCAAAATGGTAAAAATGACTATATTACTGTCAGACCCCCCCAGTCCAGTTACACTCAACAACTCTCTTTAGGCAGCCAGTTTATTGAGTTATATGTAAGATCCAGAAAGTCACGTGTTAGAATTAAAGACTTTTGGTGGGTACAGTCATTATAGGAAATTCAAGCAGATCCCATCCATCTCCCAAGCATACGTCGCAGCCTAATTGCCATGACAACCAGGAGAGAGATTTGTCCTGGTAATCTAGAGTCCGAGATGGCACAAAAATGTTTTTAAGGCCACCTTCTCCAGGGAAAGCAAAGGAGGACGGGAAGGAGGTTGACTTGTGGAAAAGTTACATCTTATCAAAGCAAAAGTCTCATTCACTCCTGCACATACTCACCCCACCCTCAGGAATGCGTCCCCCCAAGAATTATGGCAACCCAAGCAAGCAGTGCAGCAAGGTTTGACAATTACTTACTTCAGCAGCAAGGTTAATAGACACAAGACAAGAGTGTTTATGAGGCCTCTTAAGATGAGAGTCATCTGTCTGGTGCCAAATGCACAGCTGTTAAATTAGAATATGCCAGTCCAGTTACCTTTATTAGCATGTAACCCTTGCAAACCCATATACAACAACAAAACAACAACAACAACCACAGCATAGAATAATATCTGCAAAATACAAAAACAAGGAATTACCAAGTAAGTATACCCATCAATTAAATAAAGGGCGAATAGAAATGGCACCAAGAAGAAATTTAGCAACAGTTTCCATTATCTCAAAGTTTGGATTATCAAGAAGAATAAGGATCTTTAGGCAATCAGGATATTCTTCTAGTTGAGCCAAAGTAAAATTTAAAAATTTCAGTCGTAGTGCATGGTAGAAGGGGCACTGAAACAAGGCATGGGAAATCGTTTCGATATTATCATTTGTGCATGGGCAACATCTGTCGGAAAAGGGCACACCCTGAAAGCGACCAGATAATAAGGCCGAAGGTAATACATTGAATCTTGCCAAAGAGAGGGCTCTACTGAGTTTGGGGGTGTGAAGCTGGTACAGGTAAGAGGCAGCTTGGCCGACTTTAGGAGATATTCCAAAATACAGGGGTGAACAGGTTTTATTAGTGGCCTTATACAGTGAATGTAGCTCAGAACAAAGTAGATTGGCTCTTATAATTGAAAAAGCCTCAGATTCGGAAGTAAGGAGTAAGGATTCTAAGGTGATATCCAGGGATTTAATTTTGGATTCTATATAGGTAATCCAGTTAGAGTCATTAGATTCCAGTAGAAGCTGATAGGTGTAACTAGAAGGGTCCAAACTGAAAAGAAGGCATAGCCAATACTTAATTGTAATTAGCCACACTTTAGTTATCAACATGTTCTGGCCACATTCCAGGCATAAAGCTGCATAGAACACACACATTGGCACCCCAAAGATTTTCCTCAGGAAATAAGACTGAGGCTGTTCTATGAGATTTCCAGTTGTATTGCTCCAAATAGGCACCCCATATAATAACTGGGCCCCT
>NW_015167161.1:8565-62092 GCF_001447785.1 Gekko japonicus
TCGCCCCCGTCAGCTCTTGTGATTGCCTTAGACCTTCGAGGCCAAAATTGCTCCAGCTGGGGGGAGGGGGTTCCTGGTCAGTCCGTGGAGACATGTACAGCGTCGCTGTCACCTTCTTTAGTCCGGTGGCCCCTGCAGGAGTAGCCGGAGTCGCTTTCTCCATGCCGGCTCCCTCCTCTGTAGCGAGGCCCTTCGGACCGGACCCATCCTGGGTCTGGTCCTGGGGTAGAGATTTCCCATCGTCGTCACTCATCACGGTGGTGATAGATGTGGAACGATTTGGAATGCTAAGATTCTAAACAGTCTGTAAGGGTACCATCGATCATCGTCAGTCACTTCTCAGTCACGAGGATGACTTTATTAACAGATGTTTCACTAACAAGGTTTCTGTTTAGAATGGCGTGCAATACATCAAGCAGGTAACATGAACAAAGTTCAAACAGACTCTATACCAATGAGATACTTTCCCGCCCGGGAAGAACAGCGCCAAAGTAATGGGAATCGTAACGGCCTGGATATTCCAAAACATCGTACTTCCCAGGCTATGAGCGATAGCAGTAGACATAAGCGTCCTCCCTTATCTCCCACCTGCCCTTGAAGTGTTTCTGCGTTTCGCTAACAAGCTTGCCGTTTATGAGCATGCGCAAGGGTCACTAGGCAACAACTATCAACATATGAGTTAATACAGAAAGTAATGCAGGTTAAGAGGTCCTAACAGGTGAAGCATATATACAAGGGATCAACCATGACAGCTTGCTGACAAAAGGGAAATTAAAGTGCAATCTTAAATCAATGCTCTGCAGTCTCTATTTAACTGTACCGGTTGGTTCAAATTGGAGAAAATTCAGTGTAGGTGTCGAGGGTGTATCGTGCAATCACATCAAACCACACTTACTAGTCCTTTGCCTTTTCTTACCCTTCTTAGCAACTGGAAAGAACCCAGTCCTCTACATAGGACCTTCAAGACTAAGACTGTAAGGGTTTCCAAGCAAGAGGTAAGGTGTTTGATAAGGAGCTCAGATGAGGAGTAAAATTTCTTTAGAAGGCAGAGCCTTGACAGGGGCCTTTTTAAGAGGCACAAGTACATTCTAGAGACAGCAGAGGAGATAGAAACCCTCCTTCTCTCCAGCAGCTCAGTTCCTTGTAGAAGCCCCTACAAACAGAAGGCCTCTACTGTTTTTTTAACACTTTATTTTCCATTATTTCAATCTAATTACAAACATTTCATTATCTCAGATTACACAAATTTTTAGAGTCATTGCGTCCAATTACATGTCTTATATCCAATAATTGCTATTTTCTCTTTTCCTTTTCATATCATAACTTAACATGTTTTATCCAGTTATAAACCCTTAACCATCTTTTATCCTGTATTTTTTGGTCTTTATCCTGCAGTATTAAACTCAAATTATCCAATTGCGCTAACTCAAGAAGTTTTTTTATTAGGTCCTCTTTCGAGGGTGTTTTATCCTTTTTCCAATTTTTAGCCACTAATATTCTCGCAGCTGTTACGATATATACATCTTGCTTGTCGTAACCTTTTGGGATTATATTTAATAGATAAATTTCAGGTGCTAACAGGACATCTAGATTTAGTATTTCAAAAATAATATTATGTACCATTTTCCAAAACTTTTGCATTTTACTGCATTTTCACCACATGTGGTAAAAGGTCCCCATGTTAGATTTACATTTCCAACATTTGTTGGATGTTTGTGAATAACATTTTGTGATTTTATCTGGGGACCAGTACCATCTATGGAACATTTTATAGATATTTTCTTTATAGGAAATGGCTCTCATAAATTTTGCAGTTTTCCATATTCTGTCCCATTGCTCAATTTCCAACTCTTTTCTCATATCCTGCATCCAGGAAATCATAGCAGCTTTGATGAGAAGGCCTCTACTGTTGAGGGAGTTCACAGCAGGGTGCAAAAGCCCCTGCGTCTCACTTCTGTTGCAGAGACCAGCAGGTCCAACTTGCGTTGGCTGTAGGGTGGGTAGCGTATGGAGTTGATTGCTTCGAAGCCCATGCAGCGAGAGAGGCAGCCACGCTGGTGAGTGAAAGTGTCGAAGCCGTACTTGCCATGGTACTGGCCAAACCCACTGTATCCTGCAAGAGATGTCACAAAGAAAATATGCAAATCAAACCCCGTACAATGGCAGAGCTTTCAAGTTGGCCACCCAGCCCAGGCATACTCCCTCTACCCATTCTTCTTACCCAGACAAGATCGCAAGTGTTCCCATATAGTGTTGCTGACATTTGCATGCCATTTTCAAGCTTGTTCAAACCTTACCTTTTATCTCTAAGCAGTGGCTAAAGATAATTAAATAAAAACTAGACCCTGCCAGGGAATAAAAGCAGCCTATCTCTAGTCTATCACAAAACAGTATAGCAGCCATATGCAGAGGATGTACTTAGGCATGGTGCAGTGTTGCTTATATAGACATCATGCTCTAGGGCAGGGGTGGCCCAAACTTGCTTAACTTAAGAGCCACACAGAATAAACGTCAGATGTTTGAGAGCCGCAAGACATGAACAAATGTCACACACATGTTTTTACTGGAAAAATATGCAAACTTGCTTTTTATTAAAATTAAATGAGACTGTCAAAAATTAAAACGAAAGGGGTAAATACAAATATTGATAATGATATTTAACTTTATATGGGGAGGGAGGAATGAGAGAGAGAGAGAGAGAGAGAGAGAGAGAGAGAGAGAGAGAGAGAGAGAGAGAATAGATGGGGGGAGGGAGGGAGAGGTGAAAAGAAAGGAAGGGGAAGGGGAAGACCAACTGGTGAGGCACGCCTCCCTTTCACTTCCCCAGCTGACCTGCCGGGAGCTGCACAATATGGGTGCATTCAGACGGGGCATTTGCAACGGAATAGGTACCGGTTGCAATCGGTGAACTTACCAGCGTTCACACGTAGAACATCTGCCTTCCGTCCCTAACCGTTGCAAAGCCCTTTAAACTGTTGTACTCTGCCACTAGGTATCCTGAGTACAACGATTGTAATCGGTTTACCCCCATCTGACCGCTCTCCACCGGTGTCTAGCCACTTCCGTTCGGAAGCCCGAGGCTTCCGATTTTCGCCCGCCCTTTTTTTTTTAGGTTGCCAATATGCGCTTGGGCGAAGCTTCGCCCCGGCGTTTGTTTTTTTAAAAAAGAAAAGGCCCTTAGTTTAACTTTCTGGAGGAGTCCGGGACTTCAGGGAGGCCAGTTTGGGCTTTAAACTTTAAAGGTAAGTCCTTACCTTTAAACTTTAAATGTAATACAGTGTGTTTTGAGCATGAGCAAAGATCGCCATTCTGTGGATGGCTGCCTATGCGCATGCTCAAATTGAGTTGGGTTTTTCAAAAAAAAATGCCAACGCCCGCAGCATGTGAACAGGCATACAGCGATGGGCTCCGCTGTGAGGGAGGTAAGTGTGATCTTGTTTCAGCCGGCATAAACTGCACCGGTTCCAACCAGTACAGTTTATGCTGGCTGAAACGCCCCGTCTGAATGCACCCTCTATGTGAAAGAGCCGCATGCAGCTCCCAACCTGCAGTTTGCCCCCCACCCCACCCCGCTCTGGAGGCACTGATTCACACACCAAGAATGGCATGGCATTTTTGAATAAAACCTTCCAGCAGTTATGACAACTCAGAATTTAAAAAAATGAAAGCAGACATTTTTTTAAATCAAGCATGCTAAACATGAATACTGAAGCATAAGAGAATGGGCTCTATGATTTGACAGATTTGATTCAAGTCAGAATTTCTTTTGCGTGCCACAGGGGCTGCTTTGGAGTAAATGCTACAAAAAAAAGCAATGTGCACAAAAGCCTCAGAATCCTAACATCATTTATCACATGAATAGTAGATACCCTTCTTAGGTAGCCTGGCATTTCCTGTGGCAAGTTAGCAGAACAATTTCACATCAGTGGATCTGCTCAGGAAAAAAAGGATTCTAGTCTGCTGTCAAGGGTAAAAAATTTCCTCCCCAATCACAAACTCATAAACATTTCTGGTTTACTCCTAACATTAGTGAATTTCCCCTCTTAATAGTGACAGTACCTAGTCCAGCAAGCAGTAAACAGCCGTCCAAGTATTACAAGTGGAATGTTTCAAGCAAAATGTCAGCTAGCTGCCATTGTCATTCCGGTTCCTGTTCAGTCTTCTTATTTCCCCCCCCCCTTGTTCCTTGTTTACGTGAGTTATGTTTTGTAGTCAGCGGAACTCGCCAAGGTCGTGCAGCTGGTAGTAGGAGGAAAGCTTCGCCTAGAGTGTTTTGGGTATCTAGCCTGTGAACTGAACCTGTGTTGATATTGTAGAACTGTTACGTTCCCATGCAATGGGCACGAATTGTATGTTCTATTCCCGCCAGCGGGAAATGGGCTCATTGGTCCTGACCTGGTTCAAATGTCTATATTATGCCTTCCCTGGTCACCTGTAGTTATTCCTAACAATGTTCTGTTCTGGTTAAACCAACGCTTTGAAATAAACCTTGCTTTGTTCTTAAACGTGGAGTTATTTTGAATGCTTGGGATCCAACACAAAAGGCCATGGAGACATCCCTGCCAGTTTAGGGCTATGCATGAGCAAGCATCCCAGGTAATTAAGTAATCTGCTGCTTAACATGAAAGGCTTGGCGTAATTACTTACTTACTTACTTGGAACTGATTCCTTGTTGCATGAGGACTGCAAAAGTGCCAGGAGCGGTTAACCTGCTAGGGTGGTTTCCATACAGTGAGAGGCTTCTGTGATTACCCTCTTTCTGCCACAGCTGCCAATACAGTGCAGTGACAATGGGACTTCCAAATGGCAGGTTTCCCCACAGTTTCCTGCCCCAGTCCCTGGCAGTGGCCATCCCCCCTCCCTCTGTTACTGAGGCTCTTTTTGTTTTTTTGTTTTTTTAAGGGCACTCTAATATTGTTATATTTATAACAATATGACTATCAGGGTCTCCAAATTCCCTGCTTTCTTTTAAAAGAAGTTTCTAGCACTTTTCATTGCAGAGATATGCTTTTCCCCTTATATCTTCACAACAAAAGGGGCAAGAGATATCTTTTAATGAAATTTGGAAATTCAGAGAATCTGATACACATACTGCTGTAAAATTATATATTGTAATGATATTCAAGTGCCAATTAATAAAAAAGACCCCAGTGGCAGGGCAGGGAAATGGCTGTCATAGGGACAGAGTCAAGAGAAATGGCTGGCTGCCATATGGGTGGAGATAGCTGAATGTTCCTGTCCACACAGCAGTTCTCTAGGCAGACGTTAGAGAGGGATCCTTCCAAAAACTTCATAGCAAAGCAGGTTTGAGAAAGATCAGAGGAAAGCTAGGGAAACCCTGGGAAGTGCGCATATGCACCACAATGCTGTGGGGAAGCAAGGAGAAAAACCCCTTCTCAACAGCATTGAACCATGTGAAAATGGCCTACAATTAGAGTTTTACCCCTCCTTGTTCCAGAGACAATTTTTAGAGAAAGAATTGCTGTGGGGGCAGCCTTACATGGTGCTTACAAGAATGGAGACAGTGCCGGACGGGGAGGGAGAATAAGTGCAGAGCTAGGAGACAGAGACAGCATAGGAGGCAGAGGGGTAGTCATACCGATTCCACCAAATGGTAGGGAGACCAAAGTTACATGCATTATGCAGTCATTGCCACAGAAGCCACCACTGCTGGTGCAATCCAATACCCGGTTCACAATCTAAGGAAAGAAAAAGAGAAGACTATTAGTACTCACATCTCTGCTCCTTTACAGTTTAGAAGCGATCAGATTGTAATTCTGTCCTAAGAGACACTGGGTAGGTGTTTCACACAAGGTACGTGGATGCCATGAATTGTGTTCTGCAGATCTCTACAGAGCTGTGGTCTTCCAAAATGGAGACCATCCCCTCCTCTGTGGGAATTTCGGGAACCCCACATCTGTGTGATGCCCCGCCCACTTTTCATCATACCTCTTCTGAGCCTACCTCCCTTCTCCAAAGTATAATCAAGTAGTGCTGCAATGGTAGAATTTAATCAAACCTTTAAAATAAAAATTCAAATGCAAGAAAGCTAGGTTTAAAATAAAACAAACACTAATTTTTATTGTTAACTTAATTAGCTTATCAGTTCAGGGACACCAAAATGATACTTGCTGTCTTAAAGATTTTCTGATTTATTATTTTTTTTGTTAGTTCTGGCCCCATAGTGCTTTGGTTTATCCCCTGATTTCCATGTGTATTTTTGTGGTTTTAGTTTTCATTTCAGATTTTGTGCCCCCCCCCCCCTTTGGGTACCACTTTTACTCTGGGGTTTTTTCTGGTGGCTGACACTGAGCCGGCTTTTTCCCTGTGAGCAATGTTTCTGTTGGTTTTCTTTCACCTACCCACTCCTGTCTACCTCCTGCCTATTTTTCAATGATTGGACTGTGGTGGTTAAGGCTCTCCCTCTTCCCTCCCATCCCAAACATGAGTGGCTTCATTTCCTTTTTTTAATGGCACTAAAATATTGATATATTGCTGGAGCACCGTAACAACAGGCTTAGCAGGTTTTCTAAATTCTCAGCTTTCATTTTGTTTAAAAAGTAAATCTCTTTCCATTTCTGTTGTGGAGATACAAGAGAAAAGAGTCTTGTAGTACCTTATTGTAGTACATCTATCTTGTAGTATATTGTAGTACATCTATTTTGTGGATTTAGAAGCCACTTTGTGAGATGCATAAGAATCATTCTGAGTTGGGACGTTTATATAAATGCTAGCAGATTTATTACGGTATAAGATTTCATGGACGAAAGTACACTTTACAAGATATACATCTATTAATCTTTAAGGTGCCTTCAGGGCCGGTGGTACCATTAGGTTAACCTAGGCAACCGTCTAGAGTGCAGACATTAGAGAGGTGCAGAACTGACAGCAGGGTGGGAGGGGCTACCTGGCGAGGCAGCCCTCCTTCCCCCTCACCAGCTCCTGCCCGGACCTCCACGCACGACTCCCTTTCCTCGTGCCTACTGCCCCTCTCACTGGGAGCCACTGAGTCCCTTCCCTGCAGCAGTGCCCTCAGTCGGAAATGCCTCAGCTGCCCAAGAAACACATGGGTGAGGTGGAGCTAGGAGAACAGCAAAGCGCCCAGTAGCCTGGCAGCTTCTGCGGGCGGCACCTGCCTAGTTACATGCCTTGGAGGGCTGCTGCTCTGTGGATGTATGGCGTGCTAGCCCCTGGCGAGGGAAACATGTGTGAGCGTGTGCTGCTTTAGTCTCTGGCAGTGCCTTTCCCAAGCCAGGGGTGCAGCCGCTGCTCCTGCCCGTGTGCCTCCTGGCGCCTTTGCGGCTGCCCAGGAGGCGCTGAGTTAAAGCAGCGACATTTCCTTGTCAGGCTCTCTGGAGTGGTCTTTGCCCACCCTCCACAGCTCATTTACAAGAATTCACGTTGTTCAGCTTCTTAGCCTGCACCGAAAACGGAGCTCCCAAGACAAAAAACAAAATCCTCTTCATGATAGTGAGAAGCGAGAATTAGCCAGACTGGTTGCATGTTTTACTTAGGAGGTGACAGCAGGAGAGACAAGGGGGGGCGTTTGTGTGCGCGCGAAGGGGGGGGGGTTAATGTGCACGGTGATCTGCAGCCCTTCTGGCTTAATTTACCTAATTGGCCTAATTTACCTCATAGACTTTCCACGATGGAAACAAAGATATTGATGCTGAAGATCTGTGTTGTGAACTGCAAGCAGTAGCTTGAAGACTTCCAAAGTCTATGCCACTACAAATGGCGGAGAGGGCCCAGCTCACCGCGGCCCGAATTTTGCCGGGCCAGGTGGGGGAGGGAGAGCTAGCCGGATGCTGGATGACGGGTGCAGTGGCCGAGCAGCAGGCAAGTTAGGACTTCCTCCTCCCCAATGGAAAAGCAAGGATGTGGCCTGGGGAGGGCGGTTGTGGGGTGCATAGGCCAGCCGCTTGCCTCCCACCCCTCATCCTTTGTCCAGCCACAGAACAGCTTGGAGATCCGCGCCAGGTATTGGGAAAAGGATGGGCCATGCATGTGGCCCAGTGGTGAGGGGCTTGTGGGCATGGGAAGGGATTCACTCACCCAATCCATCTGGGATCATGAGGGAGGGAACAGCAGGCGCGGCGGGATCTGTTACTCCCAGTTGCCTCTTCTCCCCCCCAGTGGGCACAGGCCACAGGGGAGGAAGTGGTGAGGCTCGCCCCGTTTGCAGCATTGGGCTGGGCGCTGGGTGGGCTGAGGTAGCTGGACCAGGCATTGTGGCTGACGGTGGCTCATGATCTTCCCTTCCCCGGAGAAGAAGAAGAAGAAGAAGAAGAAGAAGAAGAAGAAGAAGAAGAAGAAGAAGAAGAAGAAGAAGAAGAAGAAGAAGAAGAAGAAGAAGAAGAAGAAGAAGAGGAAGAGGAAGAGGAAGAGGAAGAGGAAGAGGAAGAGGAGGAAGAGGAAGAGGAAGAGATTGGATTTATACCCCGCCCTTCACTACCCAAAGGTGTCTCAGAGCGGCTTACAAACTCCTTTCCCTTCCCCTCCCCACAACAGACACCCTGCGAGGTGGGTGGGGCTGAGAGAACTCTGTGCCAGAGCTTGTGACTGACCCAAGGTCACATCAGCAGGTGCAAGTGGAGGAGTGGGGAATCAAACCCGGTTCTCCCAGATTAGAGTCCACACACTTAACCACTACACCAAACTGGCTCTCTTCTCTCTGTCTTTCGCTCGCCCTGGGAGCTTGCTTGGTCCCTGGTCCCGTCCTCACCTGGCAGAGGCTGCAGCCCCGGCACACATCTGGCCAGTGGCTGGGCCATGAGCGCTGCCAGGCACCGCGGCTCGCTCACTTTGGGTTCAGTTTTCCTGCCTGGGGGGGGGGCGAGGCTCATGTATCTGCGAGCATACCATTCCTCTGGGGAGACAGCCACGCCGGGACCCACACGGTGGGAGCACCTGGTGAGTCCCCAGCTGTGGGGATCACGGAGGCAGCCTGCTGCTGCCATGAGGCATCACTGGCCACAGGGGTTGCAGAGATGGCCACTGCTCCTGCTTAAGGCATGAGTCTCAGGCGCAGCCTAGTGGGGCAGGGCTCGTCACTGGCTGGGGGACCAGTCCAGGGGGAAAAAACCGCAGCAATACGTGCCTCTGCATGATCCGTTCCCAGCTGCCAGGTGGGTGAAGGAGGCGCAAGCCATGGAGAAGGGCACTTTCCAGGTGGCACAATGGCCCTTATGGGAGCTGCCTCCATAGGCTGCGAGTTGCACCCTCTGTCCTGCTGCCTGGCCGCTTATTGGGCATGGCAGACAGGCTGGGCAGCACATTGTGGGCACAGCTGTGGGAGCGGAGCTAGGAGCTGTGTGTTCATTATGCGATTGTGGATCAGGTGCAATAGAGACCTTAGATCATCTTCTTTTATTTTGCCACCAGTGGATTGGCCCCAGATCCTGTTGGATTACTCCTATTTTACATAGACATCACCTCCCTATGGAACCTTGGGTGATAACCATACTGCTAGCAGATGAGGACCCTGAAACGACTCACTCGGTGGCAAAATATTGATCGATAGTGCTATTTTTAAAGCAGCTTTGAAATGCTGTAGGTAGTTTAATGTATTTGTTGTTGTTGTTGTTCAGTCGCACAGTCGAGTCTGACTCTTCGTAACCCCATGGACCAGATCATGCAAGGCCTTCCGGTCTTCCGCCGTCCTCTGAAGTTTGCTCAACTTCATGTTTGTTGCATCTATGACACTGTCTAACCATCTCATCCTCTGCCATCCCCGTCTTCTTTGACCTTCAATCTTTCCCAGCATCAGGGTCTTCTCCAGTGAGTGCTCCCTTCTCATTGGGTGGCCAAAGTATTTGAGCTTCAGTTTCATTATCTGGCCTTCCAGGGAACAGTCAGGGTTGATTTCTTTGAGGATTGACTGATTTGATTTTCTTGCAGTCCAAGGGACTCTCAAGAGTCTTCTCCAGCCCCATAGTTCAAAAGAATCTATTCTTCGGCGTTCGGCCTTCTTTATAGTCCAACTCTCGCAGCCATACATGACTACTGGGAATACCATTGCTTTGACCATGAGGACTTTTGTTGGCAGGGTGATGTCTCTACTTTTTATCATGCTTTTTAGGTTCGCCATCGCTTTCCTCCCAAGGAGCAGGCGTCTTTTAATTTCATGGCTGCTGTCACAGTCTGCGGTGATCTGGGATCCCAGGAACGTGAAGTCTGTCACTACTTCCATGACTTCCCCTTCTATTTGCCAAGGAGTGATGGGGCCGGATGCCATGATCTTAGTTTTTTTGATGTTGAGCTTCAAGCCCACTTTTGCGCTCTCCTCTTTTACCCTGAGCAAGAGGCTCTTTAGGTCCTCTTCACTTTCAGCCATTAGAGTGGTATCATCTGCATATCTGAGGTTGTTGATCTTTTCCCCAGCAATCTTAATTCCCACTTGTGATTCATCCAGGCCAGCATTTCGCATGATGTACTCTGCATATATATTAAATAAGCAAGGTGACAATATACATCCTTGTCGTACTCCTTTTCCTATGCTAAACCAATCAGTTGTTCCATATCCGGTTCTAACTGTCGCTTCTTGGCCCTTATACAGGTTTCTCAAGAGACATGTGAGGTGGTCTGGTACTCCCATCTCTTTAAGGACCTGCCATAGTTTGTTGTGATCCACACAGTCAAAAGCTTTAGCATAGTCAATGAAGCAGAAGTAGATATTTTTCTGGTACTCTCTTGCTTTCTCCATAATCCAGCGAATGTTGGCAATTTGATCTCTAGTTCCTCTACCTCTTCGAAACCCAGCTTGTACTTCTGGCAGTTCTCTATCCACGTACTGTTGAAGCCTAGCTTGTAGGATCTTGAGCATGACCTTGCTAGCATGTGATATGAGTGCAATTGTGCGATAGTTTGAACATTCCTTGGCATTGCCCTTCTTTGGGATTGGAATGTATACTGATCTTTTCCAATCCTGTGGCCACTGTTGCGTTTTCCAAATTTGCTGGCAAATGGAGTGCAGCACTTTAACAGCATCATCTTCTAAGACTTTGAATAGCTCAGCTGGAATACCATCACCTCCACTAGCTTTGTTGTTAGCAATGCTTTCTAAGGCCCATTTAACTTCACATTCCAGGATGTCTGGCTCGAGGTCAGTGATTATACCGTCGTGGTTGTCAAGGACATCGAGGTCTTTCTTGTATAGTTCTTCTGTGTATTCTTGCCATCTTTTCCTAATCTCTTCTGCTTCTGTTAGGTCCCTACCGTTTTTGTCCTTTATCATGGCCAGCTTTGCATGGAACGCTCCCTTGATTTCTCCAACTTTCTTGAAGAGATCTCTAGTCCTTCCCATTCTATTGTTTTCTTCTATTACTTTGCACTGTTCATTCAGGAAGGCCTCCTTATCTCTCCTTGCTGTTCTCTGGAAATCTGCGTTCAGTTGGGTAAATCTTTCCTTTTCGCCTTTGCCTTTCGCTTTCCTTCTTTCCTCTGCTATTTGTAAAGCCTCATCAGAAAGCCACTTTGCTTTCTTACATTTCTTTTTCTTTGGGATGGTGGTGATTGCTGCCTCCTGTACAATGTCACGAACCTCCGTCCATAGTTCTTCAGGCACTCTATCTATCAAATCCAGACCCTTGAATCTATTCTTCACCTCTACTGTATATTCATCAGGGATGTGATCTAGGTCAAACCTGAATGGCCTCATGGTTTTCCCGATTTTCTTCAGTTTAAGTCTGAATTTTGCAATGAGTAGCTCATGATCTGAACCACAGTCAGCTCCAGGTCTTGTTTTTACTGACTGGATAGAGCTTCTCCATCTTTGACTGCAAATTATATAGTCAATCTGATTTCGGTGTTGCCCATCTGGTGATGTCCATGTGTAGAGTCGTCTCTTAGGTTGTTGGAAAAGGGTGTTCGCTATGACCAGTGTGTTCTCTTGACAAAACTCTGTTAACCTTTGCCCTGCTTCATTTTGCTTTCCAAGGCCAAACTTGTCTGTTATTCCGGTTACCTTTTGACTTCCTACTTTAGCATTCCAGTCCCCTATGATGATGAGGACATCATTTTTTGGTGTTAGTTCTAGGAGGTGTTGTAGGTCTTCATAGAACCGGTCCACTTCAGCCTCTTCTGCATCAGTGGTTGGGGCATAGACATGGATTACTGTGATGTTGAATGGTTTGCCTTGGAATCGGACCGAAATCATTCTGTCATTTTGCACTCTCTTGTTGACTATAAAGGCCACACCATTTTTTCTACGGGATTCCTGGCCACAGTAGTAGATATAATGGTCTTCTGAGTTAAATTCGCCCATTCCTGTCCACTTAAGTTCACTGATTCCTAAGATATCGATGTTCAGTCTTGCCATCTCATTTTTGACTACGTCAAGCTTACCTTGATTCATAGATCTTACATTCCAGGTTCCTATGCAATATTGTTCTTTGCAGCATCGGACTTTCCTTTCACCATCAGACACATCCACAACTGAGCGTCCTTTTGGCTTTGGCCCAGCTGCTTCACTCTTTCTGGGGTTACTTGTACTTGCCCTCTGCTCTTCCCCAGTAACATATTAGACACCTTCCGACCTGAGGGGCTCATCTTCTGGCATCATATCTTTTAGCCTTTTGATACTGTCCATGGGGATTTCTTGCCAAAGATACTGGAGTGGGTTGCCATTTCCTTCTCCAGGGGATCACGCTTGGTCTGAGTTCTCTGCTGTGGCCTGTCCGTCTTGGGTGGCCCTCCACGGTATAGCCCACAGCCTCATCGAACCACGCAAGCCCCCTCACCACAACAAGGCAGTGATCCATGAGGGTGCCCAGGGTAGACCCACTAAAAAAGTATCAGAGCTAGGCCCTCAATGCTAAATAACCTGAAACACATTGCTTGTAATTTGAATTTTCTTTATATTACAAATATTACCCTTTTTATATTACCCTTGGTTTTCCCCCCAGGAGCTCAAAGAGTTTGTACAACATTTACATCTGATGCAAGTAACAATTGGTGGCTGGTTGTTACAAAAAAAGCCTTTGCAGTATTATAATTAAGCTTGTTTATGCCACCAGGAATGTCTCCAGCAGCTGTTAACTACCTCTAGGATATTTTGGCCACATGTGCTAGGCTGTTCAGAGGTCCCACTTGCCTCTGCCCATCAATAATAACTTCCATCCTTGGATTTGAAAAGAGTTTGTTGTGATAGCCCTGATACAGACAACTCTCCTACAGATGAACCTCATTCAAATTGACCACATGCCCTGAAATTACCATCTGCTGAAGAAGAGATAAGAGAGTCCCAAATCCTCCTAATTTTCTAACTCTAATTATCGGCACATTTTCCTTGACTCAGCAAGCAGCTTTTAGGTTGAGGGGCTGTGGAACAGGAGAGAAGGGAGTTGCAGCTAAGCAAATAATTTCTCAAACAATTGCATAAAGGGTTACTTCTAGGACTTCTTTATTAGGCTAGTTTTGCACATACTTAAACTTCTGACATGCATTCCCACTCTCATACAGTAAAGCATAGCCACTCATAGCCTAATGTATGTCGTTCATGGCAAATTCTCTCATGGTGAAGCTGGTGAGACTGGTTTGGTGTCTCCTTTTAGGAACGGGTGTTGCTCTGGTTCTAAAGTAATACAGGTCTATTTACTGGGATGAGTAATCAGTTCCTCAGCTGCACTCAAAAGAGTAGAGTGGCAGGTTTAATGTGATGCATGACCGGGGAAAGCCAGGCCACAGAGAGGAGAGGAGGAGGAGGAGATTGGATTTATACCCCGCCCTTCACTTGGAGTCTCAGAGCGGCTTACAAACTCCTTTCCCTTCCCCTCCCCACAACAGACATCCTGTGAGGCTGAGAGAGCTCTTTCCAGAACTGTCCTTGAGAAAACAGCTCTGACAGAGACATGGCTTGCCCAAGGTCATCCAGCAGCTGCAAGTGGAGGAGTGGGGAATAGGGCTGCCAAGCCGCGGCGGGGGATCTGCAAGTCTTCACAGGATCCCTGCCGTGGGGGACAGCGATATGCGTTGCACCGCCGTCGCCAGGATGTGACGCTATGCGTCACTCTGGCAACGGGGCTGTTTGGAGTCCCGTTGCCAGAGCAACGTGTAGCGTCACATCCTGGCAACAGCGGTGCAACGCGGTGCAGCAAGGATCCTGTGAAGACGTGTGGATCCCCCGCCGCGGCTTGGCAGCCCTAGTGGGGAATCAAATCCGGTTCTTCCAGATTAGAGTCCGTGTACTTAACCACTACACCAAACTAGCATCCTGATGAAAGATCCCGCTCTTGCTTCATGGGCACCAAAAGTGTGTCCCACTCAATTGGGGATGGGGGAGACCAGCAAACTTCTGATCTTTAACTGGGAATATTATTGGTGAATGGTTTTACAGTGGTGTAGAGGGAGCTCAGAGGTTTGTATGCTAGTCTATTGATTATTGGATCCTAATATTTTTGAGAAAAGGCATTTGGGAGCTCCCTGAAATAAAGTTAGCAGAAAACAGAAAAGTATAACATCTGATTTCTTTCACATCTAATGAGCTGGCAAGAAGCCCAGAAGAAGGAATTTAATAATTAGCTGAAGATGCTTTATTTTTAATGAGATGTCGAGACGAGGCTGGAAAGATTTATTGAATTGAGCCAAAATACAGCTGCAACTCTCTGAAAATAGAGATTTGAGTGTGCCAAACCTCCTTATTTGTTAACTGCTTTCAAAAGTAAATTACAACTTTTAATATTTTGTTTATAGGTGAGAATAACTGTTGTTTAAAGAAGGTATGGATCTTCATAGTTCTAAATGTTTGTAGAAAAGCTAGCTAGCTAAATTCTTTGTTAAGCAAAACTATCTCATTCTCTAATAGGAAGCTTTTGCAAAGACCGCTAAGCATTATTTTAACAAGCAAAAGATTATCTTTTGGACAATTATACGCAAGATTGGAAAATAGTCAAGATTTCCAACAGAATGGATGTTCGGATACAAGTCTTAAAGGTTTAATTGCTATCTTTATCAGGCAAAAGTATTTTAATGAGAAATAAATCATCAGCTTTTGACAGGCTGGTTTTAATTAGAAGTAGCAGAATTTATATTTTCTATACAAGAGTGCCCGCAAGTGGCCATTAGAAGTAAGGAGTTTAATTTTGCTAAAATGGAACACTCATTAAACTGTATTTTGTTTGAATATTTAATAAACAAGTATAAACAAGCATTTATATGTCTTATGTGTTAGTAGAAAAACACTATATGTGTTAGTAGAAAAAATAGTAGAGAAGGTTAATTCTTGCTTATAATATGAATTTAAGCCAGTATATTTTTAGAGATGGGAAGAACTGGGAACATAGCCAAGCAGAAGGTTCTTTGTCCAGGAGACTACCATATTTCACTTTTAATAAGGAGGTTTTGACATGACAACTGTGGTTGAAAGTTGAAAGAAAGCCAGAAATATCTTGTTTGTCAAAAGTAAGATTAATGGATGTTAGAGACAAAGAAAATTGAAGTACGCAGGTGTATATGATGCCATGGATGATGTCAAACTGGGAGGAGAACCTAGAATATAAAAGTTGGAACACAACTGTTGCTCAGTGGACATCTGAGCTAAAACCTTTGGCTTCATGTTGTCCCTTATTTGAATAAAACCTTTTTACCCTTTTGCTGCCTGGATTTTGTCTCACTGTGTGACTTCAATTGGCTAGCCACACAAGTCAAAGAACCTTATCACCCTGAGGGCATTGCCTTCAGTGGGAACTGGAGAGTAAACCCCATAGTTGTCATTGGTTCTAACAGGAGGAAACTTCCAGACCACGGTCAGGTAAACAGGGCATGATGCAATGTGCTTTTGTGGGAGTCAGCCTGGGTAAACCCACTGAATAGAGTGCAGGGGCTGGTCCATCCCCCTTGAACAAGGAGAACTGGAGGATGTTCAACAGAGTGTAAATTAACTCTAGATAGCACTGTTTTCATATTCATTTCTCTAGTGAATCTTGCTATATTTCCCTTTTGCTGTAAGATAACACTGATGGCATGCAGAGAAACATTGTCAGTAGTGGTTCTGTACTTCCAGAATTGCCTTCCTGTGATGGTTCAGCATAACCCTAGCATGAGCATATTTTGAAAGCAGTGTAAGATCTGAGTGGAGCCAGGATTAAATAAAGGAGGCAGGTTAAATTTACAATATTTAACATCGTTACCTGTTCTCAGCCTCCTGGATACAGTCAGCTGTAAGACCAAAACATACCTTGCTGTCACAAGAGAAGGCATAGATAGCCAGCGGGCGTTCCTTGCTGTTGATATATTGGATGGCTTCATCCAAGTCCCTCACAGTGAAAATAGGCAAGATAGGCCCAAAGACTTCCTGCTGCATGACTGGCTCCCATTCCTTCACATCAGCCAGCACTGTGGGAGCTGTGGACAGGACAGCACATCAAGTCAGGTTATGCTCATATACTGCTGCCATATCCTGCCTCTCAACAGCCTTGAAACTGCTTTTTCCAACCCACAACCCACCCCAACCCGCACCGCGCAGGGCCTTCTCCATGCTCTATCGGAATCTTCATTCACAGATGGAAAAGCACTTCATAGCAAGACTTCCGCAGGCCATAGAATGGGGGGGGTCTCCCTCTGTAGTCTCCGCCCCAACTCCCCAGCATCAGCCCACTTTAGCGTTGCCAGCCTTCATGCAGGGATGGAGTGCTCCCAGAATTTCAACTGATCTCCAGATGGCAGAGATCAGTTCCCTGGGAGGAAATGAGAGTTTTGGAGCGTGGATTCTATGGCATCACATACTCATTCAACTTCCTATCCTCTCCAAACTCTGCCCTCCATAGGCATCCCCCCAAAAAAAAATCTCCAGGAATTCCCCAATGTGGGGGAGATATGAGCTGGGCTGTCACCCGTGCACTGATGACACCCAGCTCTACCTGCTAACGGGTGGCTGCCTGGACTCTGCCCCCAAACATCTGGGCGGGGTGTTACAGGCCATGGCTGGTTGGTTACAGCAGAGCGGACTGAAGTTGGATCCATCAAAGACGGAGGTCCTGCACCTGGGCTGGGGTTGGGGATCAGGCTCCCAGTCTTTGGCGGGGCCCAGTTGGTGCTGGCACCTAAAGAGACTGGGAGTGTTCCTGGATGCCTCATTGTCCATGGAGGCCCAGGTCACTGCCACAGCCAGAACAGCCTTTTACCATCTGAGGCGGGTCAGGCAGTTGGCCCCATATCTTGCCCCTCGTGTCCTGGCTGCAGTGATCTATGCAGTGGTCACTTCCATGCTAGATTATTGTAATTCTCTCTACGTGGGGCTGCCCTTGACTCTGCTCTGGAAAATGCAGCTGGTGCAGAACGCAGCAGCACGGGTACTGATGTCGCTGCCTGTGCAGGCCCACATCCGCCCAGTGCTGCACTGGCTGCCTATTGAGTTCTGGATCCATTTCAAGGTGCTGGTTCTTACCTTTAAAGCCCTATACGGCAGGGGCCAGAATACCTATGAGACCGCCTCTCCTCGTATGAGCCTTGGAGGGCACTGCGCTCTTCAAACCAACATCTGCTGATGGTCCCAGGCCCTGGGGATATCCGACTTGCCTCAACTACGGCCAGGGCTTCTTCAGCCCCGGCTCCTGCCTGGTGGAATGAGCTCCCATCAGAAATCAGAACCCTGCAAAAGCTTTTACAGTTCCGCAGGGCTGGCAAGACAGAGCTCTTCTGCCGGGCCTTCAGCTGGGGCCGCGGGTATCCAACTCAATCTGGCCTCCCCCCCCCTTCCCCCTATGAGTTGCTCTTATGTGTCTGTTGAGGTATAATTATTTTATTGCATTTATTGTATGTATTTTGTTATTCTGTTTTTATTATGTAAATCTGCACTTAGCAGATCACTATAGGTTGGAACCCACCCTAAGCCTCCTTTGCAGGGAGGGCGGGATATAAATGGAAGGAAGGAAGGAAATAAAGTTGGAGTTGGAAAACGTAGGCCAGTTGCTCACCAATATAACGGTCACATTCATCTGTTTCTCCACCAATGGCTACTCGGCCACAGTCCAGGAGTGCACAGACGCGCCGGAAATGCTTGTCATTGATCATGCGGCCGTAGTCAGGTGAGTCTCGAGGGCTGCAGCCATAAAACTCACGGATAGCCTGACGCAGGCATGGCATCAACCTCTCTTGTGTTTCAATGGTACAAATCACATAGTCTGGTGCAATGCAGGTCTGTCCAGTATTGAAGAACTTTGCCCATACTATTCTGTTGGCTGCATTCTGGAAATTGCAGCAGCAATCCACATAGCAGGGATTTTGGCCTCCCAGCTCCAGAGTCAACGGCGTCAGGTGTTTGGCTGCTGCAGTCATGACAATCTTTCCAATAGGGGGACTCCCTGCAGAAAAATGGCCACATTTAGGGCACTTTGTGATGTGAGCAATGCCAAATACACCCACCCCGAATTCAGCACCAAGGGAAACCAAATATAGTGCTTAAAAGAGAATTGCAGAAAGAAGTAATAGAACAAAGTTTGAGAACAGTGGCACCTTTAAGACCAACAAAGTTTAATTCTGGGTATAAGCTTTTGTGTGCGTGCACACTTCTTCAGATACATTGAAACAGACTTCCTCAAGCCTTGCATGTAAGGGGGGGGGGTTAGTTAGAGTCAAGATGCATAAATAACTGAGCAATAAGTATAGCTAAGTTTGGATTAAAGCAATTGGTAAGACCTGTGAATAGCAGCAAATTAACGTACAAATAAAAGAACTAACAAAGAGATGTGAGAACCAAGCTTGATTCCAGCGGCACCTTTAAGACAAACAAAGTTTAATTCTGGGTATAAGACAACTGAGTGATTTATTCACAGGGCTACGGCAGAGGTCAGCAAAGCAAAATGCCAGGAGAGGGGCTACCTATGAGAGTTCAGCTGGGCTGTGAGTAGGCAGGATGGTGCTGCTTTGCAAACAAAAAATACAAGGCTTTACTGATTGAGAGCTGGTGTGCTCTAATAGAAATTGGATTCAAATCCCACAGCATAAACTGAATGGCTTGGATAACCACTTTAATTTTTTAAAATAATTACTCTATGAATTATTACTACCCTGGAAATGAAAAAGGAGAACTCACCTGTAAACATGATGTAATCAAACTTGTTCTCCAGTAATTTGGTAGTTTGTTCAGGGCCACCTGTCACCACAGCAAAGGTATCCTGTGAAGTAAGAGTCTTCAACAACCAGGTCTTAACAACTGGCCATTCCCAACCACCAGACACACGTCTCTCTTGCCTGTTTAGGGGCTCAGTATGGCTTACGCACAAATACACGTGACATCACTGAGCCCCATCACTGTAGTTTAAAGTGAACCAATGCTTAGAACAGGGAAGCTGGAAGAATTGGGTGCGGGGGGGGACACACCCTTTCCACAACAATCTTTTCTTTGTTCCTGTTTTCGCATCCTACATAGAAAAAAACTGTTGGGAAGCAATTCTGAACAGAAAAATGACAGGCATGCAAAAGATTGAGCAGTGTTTCTACTCTAGCTTTCTTCCGCCCAAATCAGGTTTTCTTTTTTTAAAATGGTATTGGGGTCATTTACATGAGTTTGGTTGTAAGGTTTCATTTGTCCCCTAAACCACTTCAGGATTTTAACAGAAAATAGAATGCAGTGGCTTTACCTAAAGGGAAAAGTAAAGGGCATCATCCTACAGAGAACTCTTCTCCTCAGATGCATGTGCACATGTCCTGGCATTACATAAATAAGAACACACTTTTTTACTCCAGTTAAATTTGAGTAGTCACTAGCCCTTGCTTCTACATTTATTCCATACCTCCCATAATGATGCAAAACAGCAGTTAATGTCTATAATGAATGTACAATAACTGATATTGTCTCCATGCCCACTGTATGTTGCTGAAGCCACATATGTATCCTTTGCAAACTGTGCAGCAGTCTCCCCCACTAGCACCCTGTAGAGCAGTGGTGGCGAACCTATGGCATAGGTGCCAGAGGTGGCACTCAGAGCCCTCTCTTTGGGCACGCGTGCCATCGCCCTAGGCAGGCCCAGACCATCATTAAAGTGTCGAATTCTCTGCCAAATAATTTTAAGTAAATGAAAGCATTTGGGATTGTTTTCCTTACTTTGTTTGGATCATCTTAAGTTAATGTAGGAGTTGTTTTTTCTAAAGTAAAACCTCAGTATTCAGGTTAAATTGCCGTGCTGGCACTTTGCGATAAATAAGTGGGTTTTGGGTTGCAGTTTGGGCACTCGGTCTCTAAAAGGTTTGCCATCACTGCTCTAGAGAGATGGGATCACTGCTGAATACTATATACTTTTCCTCTAGCTTCACACCAGAGAACTGGGGCACCTGGGATTTTTCAAGAGCAGGAAGAGGTAATATACATGAACAAGAAGTAAGTTTTCATGGGTGTTGTGTACTAACTAAGACCACACATGTGGTCAGGTTCGCACATGGGGGGAGGGGTGTTGTGTAC
Source organism: Gekko japonicus (assembly GCF_001447785.1). Classification (NCBI taxonomy): domain Eukaryota; kingdom Metazoa; phylum Chordata; class Lepidosauria; order Squamata; family Gekkonidae; genus Gekko; species Gekko japonicus. Next base: position 28,961 of record NW_015167161.1, read on the forward strand.
TAAGACCACGCACACGGTCAGGTTCGCACGTGGTCATGCGAACTAGCAGAGCTTCACGACCAGACACAATAGCGAGAGAGGATCCAAGAATGGGCCAATCGGTCACGCCAGATCCTAGAAGGAACCTATGGGTGTGGGTGCACTGTAAATAAAACAATCACGGGTGTAGGTGTATGTGTTGGGTGTGGCATGGAACTGGCATTTAAGCAGGCCCTGGGTCCTGCTTTCTCATCTCAGTTTTCTCCTGCTTTTAATAAACTATGAGCTGATTCACTAACAATGTGTCTGGACCCAGTACTTTACAATGAGGAAATAAAGGAGAGTTGGGTCTAAGAAACTCACTGGGTCAAGGTAGGTAGGCAGTACTTCAGCCAGGAGCTTTTCACTGCAGCTGCTTTGCTCTGAAGGTTTCACAATCACGCAGTTCCCTGGTGGGGAAAAGAGCACATGGCTGTGGTAGTAAGGTAAATAAGATCAACGCACACTTGGATCCAGCCAGCAAGCAAGAGTCCCCACTGAACAGGAAACAGACCCGCTGAAGAAAGAGTCTGGGTGGCCTTCAGAGAGCTTCTCACTCACCAGCTGCAATGGCCCCCACCATAGGGACCACGGTGAGTTGAAAAGGATAGTTGAAGGGTGAAATGATGAGCACCACGCCATAGGGGTCCTTGCGAACAAAGGCACAGTCAAGCTTGGTGGCCTGCAAGGAGGTGAAGACAAGAAAAGTCCATGAAGCTAATGGAACAGAATGAAAAATTGTTAAGCTGACAGCATGAAAGTTTTGCTTGGCCTTACTGTGCAGCCTCATCTTTCCAGATTAACCTCTGGCATTGCTCATTAGAATGATTGGTAATTTCTCCTTTTTCTCTATTTTACAAAAGGTTCTGCAAGGTTATTTATTTATTTATTTATTCGAACTTTTACCCCGCCCTCCCAGCCAAAGCCGGATCAGATGGTATAAAGCATGACTATTTCACTTGATGAGGTTTATATTTTTTGCTATTATTTTCTGAAATAATTTATTGCCTTGTTTAAGTCCAAAAAAGCTACATGCATGTATATCAGGGAGATCTGGGTTGGTTCCACCCAGAGTTTTTTGTCAAGTTGGCAACCAAACTGGAGTGGGAATTTTTGGAGCTTCTATACAATGTCACCCTCTTTTCATCCACCTTCCAGGTTCTTTCTGTTCTTTCCCAAACATACTTTGCTACAATCTCTCACTGAACTCAAAGCAGGTTTTCATGCTGTGCGGGTGGGGGCAAGTCCCACCCACCTCACTGCCATTTTCTTTGCTCCAGCCTCCATTGTTACCATTTCCCTTTTGTTAAACTCAGGGCCTCGTTTGCCATAGGATCTTGTGTGCTGTCTTCATTTTCTGTACCTGGGCTATGAGGGGCGGGGCAGTTGGTGAGTGTGTGGATGTGTGTGTGTGGGAACCTGCTTCGCTTAGCATTGCGTAACTGTTTTCTTAAGGGGCCTTCCATATGGGAAGAATGCAAATGTCCTGGAATGCCTGTCTCTGCTAGCTGACTGTTGTAGATAATGAAACTATTAGGTTCACAGGTGGTGGTGGGGAAAGGAGTGCATGCTAGTTTAGGCGGGATGTGTGGATGGGTTGATTGGATGGGTCATTGGGGTGGGGTTTGTTTGAATTATGTATAATACCAGGACTGACGCCAACTTAGTTCTGACACAGATGGTCTCTACTTGACACAACTGCATATCTCAACAAACAAATCGCTGGAAGAATAGTGTTGTCGAGAGTGAGTTTGTGCAAGGGTCTGACAAAGTATCAGAATTTCTCACTACCTCAAACCATTGCACTACCACCATGATGAGTGAAGGAGGCAAGGAGACAGGGACGCCGGTCAAACCCCCCCCCCCATTTCTCGACAGGGAAGGGGAAAACCCGAGAGAAAGAAGCTTGACTGAAGGACCGTCAGTCCTCACGGCTGAGATGGGATGACCCTGACAGTTGCGGTGGGCAGAATTCTTCTCCGAGTTCCGATTTACCCTTAAGCAACACCCAGGGAAATCAAATTTTCTTGCTGACACTCTCGCAACTGCCCCAGCCTGCCAGCCAATGAGAGGAAGTGATTTACTCAATGTTCACCCCTACCCAGTTGGGGGGGGGGCAGTGCTCATGTGCAATCAAGCCAAAGCAGAGTGGCCTCTTAGTACCTAACCCTGGGTGGAACGGTTCAAAGCCGCTTTTGGTGACAGTGATAAGGAGGAGGTGGAGAAAGAGGGCAACCTCACCCGCGGGGACATGGATGTTAGTACTGCCAACAGAAACTCTTTGTGCCAAGGGCTTTGTGCAGGGATATCTTGCAAATGGGGCATGACAGCAAACTGGCTGGGCATTTTGGGTACCTGAAAACCCTGCACCTCATACAGAGACAATTTGGGTGGCCACATATGCAGACTGATATCTCTCAATACATGGCTTCATGCCAAGTCTGTTTAATGGGGAAGCAGAGGGCTGGGGAAACTCCAGGACTGTTGCAGCCTCTAGAAACCCCCAAGAGGCCATGGGCTGTTATTTCCATGGATTTTATAACAGACCTGCCACCCAGCAAAGAAAGGACTGTAATTTGGGTGGTAGTGGACCTTTTTTAAAAACAGGCACATTTCATCTCTTGCAAACAGCTGCCTTCAGCTACATTTGATAACCCAGAAGATCATATCTGAGAGGGCCCCCCAATTTTTGGTGGGGTTTTGGAAATAACTGTTAAAGTTACTAGGGGTGGAGCAAGGGCTCAGCAGTGCCTACCACCTAGAGACTGATGGTCAAATGGAGAGAACTAACCAAGTTCTGGAACAGTTTCTGAGATGCTTCATCAATTACCAACGAGATAACTGGGTGGATCTGCTCCCCTATGTGGAATATAGCTGTACCAACTCTGTGCATAGCTCCACAGGGGTCACCCATTTCAAGATGGTTCATGGCTATGAGGGGGGTCCCTTACCCACTGTGGCCTCAGAAGCCCCCGGGCCAATTGACTTACATACTTGGTGGGCTGACTTGACTCAGCAGTAGACTCTAATCCAACAAGCTCTGGCCAAAGCAGAGGAGAACTATAAGGCCCAAGCAGACAAGGGGCGGGCCCCAGAGTGGGACTTTCACCCAGGAGATTCTGTGTACATCTCCACAAAGAACCTTAGGGGGTTGCAGCCAGGGGAAAAGTTGGGGTGGAAATATGTGGGGCCATTTAAGGTTGTGAGAGTCATTAACAAGGTGGCTGTTGAACTGGACTTGCCAAAGAACTTATGACACATCCACACTGTTTTCCATTTTAGTCTACTGAAGAAGGATCCAGGCCCACTGATGTGGAGACCTTGTCCAGTAGTTCCCCCTCCCCTGAATGTGGAAGGGGAACTCCACCAAGAGATGAAAGAAGTCTTAAACTCTAAAATCACCTATACTATCTTATTAAGTGGCAAGAGTTTGACTCGAGTCGTAATGAATGGGTGAGAAGTGATCATGTTAGAACCCCAAAGCTGGTTCACACCTTCCATAAATGCTTCCCTCAGAAGCCTGGAGGGTGAGATATCTTTGGGGGGGGGGCAGAATGTCAAACTCAGGGCCTCATTTGCCATGGGATCTTGTGTACTGTCTTCATTTTCCTGTAACCATTCTGTATCTGGGCTGTTGGTGAGCATGTGGATGTTTGTGTGGGAACCTGCTTTGCTTAGGACTGCATAACTGTTTTCTTAAGGGGCCTCCCATATGGGAAGAATGTGAATGTCCTTGAACACCTGTCTCTGCTAGCTGGCCGTTGTAGATAATGAAACTGTTAGGTTTGCGGGGGGGGGAGTGCACATTACTTTAGGTGGGATGTGTGGATGGATTGATTGGACAGGTCAATGGGGGGGGGGTATTTGAATTACATACAATACCAGGACTGGCTCCAACTTAGTCAGTTCTGACACACATGGTCTCTACTTGACACAACTACATATCTCAATAAACAAATCACTGGAGTGTTGTCGAGAGTGAATTTGTGCAAGGGTCTGACACCTTTACACTTTGGGCTTTTTTTCCTTCAAAAAATCAGTAATTGCTATGTGGTTACAGCACTAAGCCAGACAAACTACTCTTTGTCATTTGATGATTTTAAGTTACAGTGATGTATCAGGTGCTAATAATTGATATATTGCTGTAGCTTAAAAGGTGACTATTGACAAAATGAACTAAAACAATATCTCAACTACCTTTTAAACAACAACAACAACAACCCAGTAGGAGTAGGGAATGGTCACCGCTGGGGCTGGGGCAAGCAAAGCTCCCATGTGGATGCTCGGATGAGGCTACAAATGCCTCTGCATTCACAACAGCTGCATACAGAGCTGTGTGGAGAATCGTTGCCCTGTGGAAGCAGCCCCTGAAGTAAGAACAACTTCCATTGTCTCATTAGGACTTGGAAAAGTAGCACATGACTTCCCTTAGAAGCCATTTAGCCTGGCCTTCCTTCCTTTCACTCCCCCTTGGGGTAAGGATAAAACTGATTTTAGATGCCATCTGGAATGGTTATTGTATTTACAACAATAAATATTGTATTTATTGTTTTACTGTTTTTAACTTATTTAAATCTGTTTATAATTGTATCTTTTCGAATGTTGTACACTGCCTGAGCCCTAAGTATGGGGGAGGGCGGTTTAGAAATCAAACGTATAAATAAATAAATGTTTAAGGATGTTTTAATGCATGACACTAAAAGCAATTCTGATTTTATCATGTGATATTTGTGCACATCTGTAATGCTGCTGAAGCAGAAAAGGCATCATTTTAATACTTTAATTGATATAGTAGACTCATGAAAATAAAAAAAGTTTTTTCCATTGAAGGTGTGAAAATGCACCATAAAATTGTGGCTGAGGCAGGTTAACCTCGGCTGAAGAACCTTCCGTGAGAAGAATTCCAGATGGGTAGCCATGGTAGTCTGTAGCAGCAAAACAGCAGAACAGGAGCCTAGAGGCACTATGACAACATAATATATTGTGGAATATATTGTGTTAGTCTTTTAGGTGCAACTGGACTCCTGGTTTAGGTTGCAGAAGTGATCAGTTCAGAGGTTTCTGCCTCTCAAAAGGATCATCCATAAAGCAGTTTTGAAGGAGGACTCTGACCAATCAGGTGTAGAACCACTTTCCTTTCTCATGCAAGTTCACATTTCCTCCCCTCTCAGCTTGACATTCTTACCAAATTCTTGTCCACACTCTCATCCTTCATCCAACAGCTCAGGTTGTTGAGTGCATGGTTCACTTCATTCTTAACCAAGGAAATATCGGCGATTTGTCCTTCAAAAGGAGGCTGTGGAGACAGCAAAAAGGCATTGGTGTTTTCAACTCTGGCCCAAAAAAATGTACCATAGATCACGTGTCTCTGGTTCCTCTGACATGGAAGAGAACTGAAATTCAGCCAAAACTTCTGGCTACTTCTCCATACTCACCCTGCGCATGTCTACACACAAGGCATGCAAGATTTCTGTTTCGTTCTCCTCCAGAAAGCGGCCCAGTGCCTCCAGCTGGGTCCTCCGATATTCCATAGGGCGCGTCTTTCCTGTTAGCCAGGTAGCTCTCAGGCAGTCCACTAGGGCAGCGTAAGGGTTCATACTGGAGAGAAAGCAAAAGGGACCAGAGGTTTTCAAAGGGATTTTTAAATTGTTTTGTCAATGCCCTTTCTTATATCACAGAATGTCCCCAACTCTGGCAATCAAACCTCATATATATGGAAATAAATATATAGTTATGCAGGAGTCACTGGGGAAATATAAATCAAAGTTAACAAAAAAAACTGTGTGAGAATAAAGCCCTGTATAAAAATATTGTGCAGCGTGTGCCTCAACCCCATTCGGTCATGAACAATAGAAACAAAGTCTTATCAAGTCAGTGCTAAAAGTGTAGCACATTGTATCAAAATGTTGTGAGGAATAATTATGCCTGCTTCTATTACAAAACAACAACAATGTTTTAGGAAACTAGTTTACCCACCACTGAGAAAACTGATTCTGATAGAGAATAGATGGAACCCCGGTTGTCTTCCAGGATCAATTGCATTTGTGTCTCTGGACAGACTGCAGCAATGCTTGCCTCATTCATCTTGTCACTTCCAAAATATCCCTGAATTGCACCAGAACATGAAATAAAGGAATCTGGCCTTTATCCTGGGGTAGGACGTTGGAAGAAGCTGTATCAATACAGCTGGAAGATATGATGGCAGAGGACAAAAGAATATTCAAAGACATCTAGTGAGACATATCCATGCTCATTTTTTCATCTAACCATCCCATCCCTAGAGATGTTGTACTTCTTAATTTAAATTGTGCAATACAGTTTTAGAGAAGAATAAAACTGCACTCCTGTCTGGATTCTTAGCTTCTCTAAGAATTGATCTGGATTGCATGGCCAAGACCTGGTTGGAAGAAAAGATGGGGTGCTTTTGTCTCAGTTAGCCCTGCTGGTTATACAGTCCATCAGGGGTCATTTCGTAGAAAAAGAGGTGCAGGAGCTCATTAGCATAACTCATTTGCATATGCCACACCCCCTGACATCACTAGAAGTGTGTCAGAAGGCAACACCCACCGCTCAGGCTCCACTGGACTGTTTTGGATTGCTAGCTATTGGGGGGGGACATGCAGATCTGTCCTCGCAGAGGAGGGAGAGCTTGTAACTGAATAAAACCTGGTCTTAAAGGTGCCACTGGACTGTTTTGGGCGGGGGGGCCGGGGGGGAGGGGCTCTGCAACTTACCTGGCTGCTTCTTGCTCTGACTGAGGGCTGCTGAGAGCAGGGGGTGGGGCTTGTTGCATGTGCCTGCCCCCTGGGCTCTTTACTGTCGGAGCTCCGCTCCTGTGCGCTCCTGCAGGAAATGACCCCTGCAGTCCATCATTCCAGAACCAGAGGTCAGGGGTGGGTGGGAGTGTTGCCATGAAGCCATGTCAGATGGCACTATTAAAGTCTTTTTTTAATATCACTGCCTTGCTGAACTGTGAAGGGTGTGTGGCAGGCCAATGGACAGAGATGTGGTCCTAAGTGAAGCGCCCAGTGCTGGACTATGATGGATTGTACACTGTGGCCAAGGGAAGCCTTGTGCCCTGAGAAGTATGCCAAGTCAGATGTGGACCCCAGGACTACAGAAGATCTCTGCCCCTGCACCTCTACATCCACACAAGGACTATGATGCAGACCAACTGCCCTGGCCTCCATAAACACAGAGGCCATAGCAGACCAAAGAGAAGTGACATGTTCTGACAGAGGACCGAAGTTCCTGCAAGCAGCCATGAAGGAATCTCTTCTCCATCACACAGAACATCCCTTCCCCCTCCTGAGTCATTTGCAAACAAAGACTGTCGCCCAGCTAAAGACAAAAGATGCAATTAAGCCTTCCTGCTACTGATCCAGATAACATCTCTGACAAGCACTGGATCGCTAATGTGAAGCACCAAATCGTGGAAGTGATTGGATCCTCTTTCCCCTGCCTCTCACCTACCCCAAGGGGTGTCACTCCCCCCCCCTTAAGCCCATCAACCCTAAATTGCCCAACCCTGGAATATTATTCTTTTTGTCAACATTTCCTGGGAACCCGTGACCACATGGCTATGGTCTCAGGTCACAATTTGGCTATTTAAGGTGAGTTCCCCCTGAGCTCGCTCTCTTCTCTTCGCCCCCTTCTTGGTTCCATTCCTGATCAGTTTGGAATCACTCCCCGTGTGTTGCTGGTCGGCTCATGATGCACTCCCCCTCAGTTCCTTTTTCGCTGCAAGATTGTTCATCATGTCAGACAGGTAACATATTACCCCCCCCCCCAACGATACTTCCTGCTAATGCAAATGTTGCTATCTTTTCAACTCTAATTCCCTAGCTCTGTATTGTGTGTTTGCAATTATTATTGTATGCTTGAAAATCTTAAGTGAAAGACCCATTATTCCAGCAACCTGGTCTCTTCATCTATTCACGGGCTCTGGGAATTCTGACTCTGGTACACAAGGGTTATTGTCCTGCGCTATTTTGCCAATTGTTCTTTTAAATCATAATTCCCCCAATGCTTATACATAAGGCAATTTGGCTAACAGGAGGGGGTAGCTATCATTCTCTATCGGTCTTTCTGCTTTTGCAGATCAGCAGTGCATAGTATTTCCAGCGTTCATTGACTGTTCCTTATACTAGGATCGAGGGCAACATTGGGTATTTAATTATTTACCAGCTGCTTAGTTCTCCAGTGGGTACCCTGTTTGAGCTGGTGGAGGTGGTCTCAGGTATGGTGCTGGAGACATCCAGCCCGAGTATTCTTGGGGAACATTCATGGCACCTTACCTGGATCGGTACAGATTCTGTGGCCTTCTTGGCCACTATGGGGCTCATTCAGTTTGTGGCAGGCTCAACAAATGAAAAAGGACACACCTGGACTTCATTTTTGCACTCAGTCTTTGTGGGGAAGCCTGGTTTAGGGGCTGAGAATTCAGCTGGTGCCATGACCTTATCCCTGCCTCCACAAGGCACAGGTGGATTCAGCAGTGACTTACTCTGCGGGGCAGGCCCATAGCTGGGATTTTTATATTTGGGGTGCCTTTAAATTTGGGGTGCCTTCCAGCGCCTGTGAATCTGCAGCAGCCTCCTCCTTTTTGTGTGTGGGGGGGCTGCTGCAGATTCACAGGAGCTGGAAGGGATTCCAACCCCCCACCCCACCCCCGGTCATCTGCAAGCAGCAACCCCAGGTGGGAGTCCAGTGGCCCATCCAGATCAGTGAATGCCGGCCAGGGTGGGTGACCAAAATGCTGGAGAGGGGACCCCTCACGAGGAAGAAATGGACGGGAAGGAGTGAGAGTGGCGGCGAAGGCAGGAGGCAGGGACAGGAGGCAGAGAGACAGCCAGGCGGCCAAGAGAAGAGCCAGGGAGGCACACAAGAGACTTTCATAAGGGGGCTGGTCTGGGCTGGTCTGGTCTGGTCTGGTCTGGGCTGGGCTGGGCTGGGGGGGGTCAGCAAGCGAGTGGGGAGCTGGGCGGGAGAAGAGGGTGCCAGGCAGCGAAAAAGAATGGAAGATGGGGGGGAAAGCCCTGACAGGACTTCCAAAACAGCCTCGCTGAATGCTACCACCTTGGGCAGCCAAAGGGAAGATGGAGAGTGACAGGCAGAGCAGAGAGGAGGGGGAGGGGAAGATGCACTTCTGCTCTTCCCAAGTGGCCTTCCTGCCTCGAAAGCACTTCTCATCGGGGGGGGGGGGAAGGGGGCTGGGCTCAGTGGCTTCCTCTTCCTTCTGTTGGTCTGCCCCTCCCTCTGGCCCACCATGGCAGTGCCACCACCTGGCTGCTCTGGCTGGAATATGTGCACTTGGGGAAGGGGTGGCAGTGGGTCTCCTCCCAGCTGCCCAGAGAGTCATGGGGCCTTGGCAGGAAGTTGGGAGGGCTGGGCCCCAGGACGTCCCAAACAACAGCTCTGTCAAGAACATGGCGAGAGCCTAGAATGCAAAGGTCTTGGAAACTACTGACAGGGTTGCCGCCAGTGACCTCGCCCTCATTCAAGGTGGTATCCAGCACCTTGGTTTAGAATGGAGCTTGGTAACGTGAAGAGGGTTAGAATATGTCTAGAGCGGTGTTGGTAGAAACCTTCAGACCCTTGGATCCAGCAAGCAGAAGTCCCTGTGAATCTGACAGTGTGTGCTATAACTTATTGGAAGGCCTGTGAGGAGGCTATGACAGCAGTGAAAAAAGTCACCGTTCTCTGTTACCATTCCATCAGCCTGTTCACCGCTGGCTCAGGTTAAGGTATTTCAGTTATTGCTGACTCCTAGGTCTTTAAATTCCCAAGAACTTCTGGTTAGTTGTGGCACTTTTTTTTTTTGCTGAAAAATTCTCTCCAATATGTTCTGATTTGAATGCTGATTGTAACATAGTTCAGGCATTGGAAGCGTACAGTACACTGTTTCATCTGTTGATGGGTCATTTTGACCTAGTTACGATAATGGGTGTTAGTAGGATCTTGAGATAGGGTTGCCAGGTCTGACTAAGGAAATATCTGGGGACTTTGGGGGTAGAGCCAGGAGACTTTGGGGGTGGAGCCATGAGCAAGGATGTGAAATCACTTTTGTGATGTCACTAGGCAATTGAACTCTGAAGGGAGTTCTGGCCATCACATTTAAAGGGACCGCACTCCTTTTAAATGCTTTCCCTCCACTGGAAATAATGGAGGATGGGGGCACCTTCTATTGGGGCTCATAGAATTGGACCCCCCCTGGTCCAGTCTTTTTGAAACTTGGGGCGTTTTTTTCAGGAGAGGCATCACCAGCTATGCTGAAAATTTGGTGTCTCTACCTCAAAAACAGCCCCCCAGAGCCCCATATACCCATGGATTGATTCTCCATTACACCATATGGGGGCCACTCTCCATAGGGTATAATGGAGCAGCCATTCCCCCTCCTTGTTTTCTGACAGCCCTGAAGCAGAGGGAGGGGCTCCAAACCAGGGGACCCCCTGCCCCACTGGCAACCCTGTCTTGGGATCTGTGAAGGCCACCACTTGTATTCTTGATCCCTGTCCATCCTGGTTACTGAAATTTTGTAAGAACATTAATGAATCCCTGAAGTCCACCAACAATGAATCATTTTCCTCAGACACATAGAAGAGGCAGTTATCTGATCATAACTTAAGAAACCATCACTTAAGAAGAATAACGTGAGCAATTATCAACCACTCTCAAATTTGCCATTTTTGGGCATTTTTGGACAAGGTGATTGAAAAAGTTGTTGTGGAACAACTCCAGGCCTTTCTGAATTACTCTTCTGCTCAAGACCACGCTCAGTCTGGGACAGAGACACTGATGGCTTTATCAGATTATCATTGTTTGAATGTAGACAAGAGCTGCACTTCCTTGCTGGTCAGCAGTCTTTTATACTGTGGACCTTTTGAGATGCTAGGAAGTGGGTATCAAGGATTGGTTTAAATGTGCATAGGACTAAGAGGGTAGCTGTTGGAGACCAGATATCAGTGTGGGACTTGCCCTGTGGTCTTCCACAAGGCTCAGTCTTATCCCCTATACTATTTAATCTCTATGTAAAGCCTTTAGGAACATATTTCATGGTTTTAGAGTTGGGAGTCATCAGCATGCTGACAACACCCAGCCAACCACAAAATGACTGTCACAGGAGGCAGTAACAACCACAAAATGTCAAGGAGTGAGGTTATGCATAACTCTAATAGTTAACTCTTCAACATTTTAGGCAGAAGCTCTACTTAACATAATGCCTTTATAAATGAAAATATTTTTAAAAAATATTTTCTTGCATACACACGACTTGCCTTCAGTCGTCCAAATCTTTGTGCTGTGGTGGCAGCTGCTGCTGAAGTAATATATTAAAATATCTGCACAGCCAATCAGATCTCCAGTGACTGATCAGATGCCTTGCTGGGCAAAAGTCCCCCTGGCCCCACTCACTTCCTAGAAAACAGTTGGCAGTTGGCCAGGAAGGATGTGGTGGGGGCCACAGACCGCCATCGCCAATCCATCCACCAGAAGTCGATTTCTCTAGTGATTGATCTCTCCAGTGGTTCATCTGATATTACATTGGTTAATGTCTGGCATTAAAACCTGCAGGTCAAATCTGCAGGGAGATATAAACCAATGTAATATCAGATGAACCACTAGAGGGAGCAAAACACATGTGGCACAGAAACTCCCCCCCTCCCCAAGAAACAGAATTTTGCAGATGAGGAAAATGAGAATGCAGAAGAGCCCGATGTCTGGCATAAAAACCTGCAGTTTAAATCTGTAGGGAGATATGCTGGACATAAACAATGTAATCAATGTAATATCACATTGACCACTAGAGGGAGCCAGACATGTATGGAAAGGGGGACGACGACGAAGCAACAGGAACACACAAATGAGTAGAATGACAAATGAGTAGAATGAGAACAGGGAAAAGCCCCTTCTGACATGGAACTAAAGCATATTAAAGAAGAGACAGGCAATCTGTGTTAAGTAGTCCTCAGAGACGCATTTTAAAAATAAATCACTTTTTCTTACTTGAGCAAGATGCCACCAAACTAAGTGGGAAACCAAATTCTTACTCATTTGAATAGAGTTCTTCTACTTTATTTTTCAATTGGAGAAAATCACAGCTGATGGGTGCCTCCTCCCCTCTTGCCATCCTTGGCTATAAGGCAGGGTACGGAAGCATTCTATATCCCACCTTGGGCCTGAGCAGGTAAAGGCAAAGGTTTCCCTTGCTCAAAAGCCAGTCAAATCTGACTCTAGGGATGCGGTGCTCATCTCCATTTCCAAGCTGAAGAGCCAGCGCTGTCCAGAGACATTTCCATGGTCATGTGGCCGGCATGACTAGACGCCAAGGCACATGGCATGCTGTTACCTTCCCACTGACTTGCAATTTCTTGCACTCTACTTGCAATGTCTTGCTTTCAAACTGCTAGGTTGGCAGGAGCTGGGACCAGAGAGTCTCTGGTCCCAGCTCCTGCAGAGACAGGCGCTCACTCTGTCATGCGGCACTTGGGTCTCGAACTGCTAAACTACCGACCTTCCAGTCTGCAGTTCAGCGTCTTAACCACTTGAGCCACCACAGGCCCTGAGCAGCAGTTGCATATATCTGGGAGAAAGTGATGGCCCTAGGCATGCTCATCTCCTCTCAAGTGCCACCATCTGCAGATCTGGCAGTAGTCACTGCAGGATTGCATGTATTATAAAATGCAGCCCTGAACTGATACACACTATATTTACTTTCTGGGGGAAGCAGCTACTACAATTTGAGTCCAGTATTTAAGCCAGTCTTGAAATCACACCCTCTCCACTGTAAGCCTTTTCCCCTGATTGTGATCATTGACTAACTATACCGCTACTTTATGGTTGTTTCCCACGGCAGAAACCTTCCTCAAATTCACCTATGCGCAGATCAACACAGATAACGCCTGCATAAAACATGTAACCCTTTACCAACCAGCAAAATTATATGTTACACAGAGGTCTGTGATAATTTTGACCATTGTTGTAGCCTGAATTAGAATAATAGAATCATAGAATCAGAGTTGGAAGGGATCTCCAGGGTCATCTACTCCAACCCCCTGCACAATGCAGGGAATTCACAAATACCTCCCCCTCCACAACCCCAGTGACCCCTGTTCCACGCCCAGAAGATGACAAAAGAAACGCCCAGGATTGCTTCCTGACCCTAAAGTGGCAATCAGCATTTCCCTGGGCCACAAGAACTAAGCATTGAGGCAACCCTTCCTGTCCTCCCTCTCACAATCTGCCTAAGTTCCCACCCATTTCCTAGAAATGTTTCTGATTACTGTGAATAATTCTATCCAAAACAAATCACAATGTGTCATTATTTTATAGTTTTATAAAATTATGCACAGGGCAGAGAATGGACGCAAATTTTGTACCACAGCAAAATCTTGATATGGTATGTGATAAATATGCATGCAGCCCTGCATATATCATTGCTTTATTGATGGTAGCACTTTTAAACCCAATCATAAATAAGTTTTTTCAGAAGTTAGTCTCAGTGATTTGCAAAGTATATTTAAGATTTTCGCTTTTAACCCTCTAATATGTTAAGAGGTAAATACAGCACTCCAGTTTTCTGTTGTTGGTGGTGGTGCTGTTCTTATTTGGGGGGATTGCAGAATGCAGAGGAAAATGGCTCCTCTAGAGTAGCACAGAGTATCCTCTTTTCAGTTACCATTTACAGTTTTATTTCTGTAATCAAAAAGCACCTGTGGCAGAAAAACAACACCAGAAATCTAATAATTTTGGTGATGGGCAAGGTAACACCAGCCATGTAAGGTATGGGCTAAAAAAGAAAAACACCCTGATATATTTGCAGTTAAAAGAAGTGTCCTGGTTGTGTCAGTAGATTGGCACAGCCACGGAGTTTGCATTGCTCTCACCATAGAAGGATACGAATATGCGCTTGAGCCAGAAAAATAATCTCATGTCCAAACAACATCAGGTATCACTAACACAATGTGGTTTTGTTTAAAAGTTAGGACAGTTTGTGTTAGTTTTCTAATATCATGGGTTTAAAATGTGTTTGTCCAAAATAAAAACAAAAATGATAGCTTTATAAAGGAGCAGAACTAGTGAGTTATTCAATACACAAAATGTACACCCAAGAAAACATTCTGCCGCATCATGGGAAAGTGTGCTTTCAGACTGAGGATATTGTGGTATTGCCAAATACAACGATTTCTGCCACCACAAATGTTTTTGCTTCTGTGGGGGCTTTTTCTACCACAATACAATGGGATTTTGTCTTGGGGTAGATATATAACCCCAGTGCGAAAATGTGTAAATGTTTTTAGGTTGTTTGAAGGTTAAAAAACCAAAGCACTTCCATAATGATTCCACTACTTGTCTGTTCAGTGGCCCTAAGAAATTAGTCACTGCTTTTCTCCATTTGATAAATAGGTGAGGAAAGCAGAGGAGAGTGACGACTTCAGTGACTGCACAGATGAGCAGCACAACGACTAACCTTTTCCTGACAGATGCTGTCTTCCTTTAACATCTCCATAACAAACAGAAATTGCCAAGGAAGAAGATGTATGGATGGATGGGGGAAAGTTGCACCTGTCGACTTGTTGCCAATTGTATTAGCAAAAGTACAGATTATATTATATTAGCAAAAGTACTTTCAGGGAGAAAGGGTGGCTAGGTCTATGCTAACCTAGATCTGAATCAAACACTCCAATTGACTATACATAACTGTATACCTTCTTCCTACTTCCCTGCTCCCAAGAAGACTGAAATCCTAAGCACTCTTAAGAGAATCCCCGTGAATCTAGTGAGAGAACCAAGTAAATATGCAGAGGACTCAGCAGCATGTATGACTTATTTTATTCACATACTGTATTCTGTTGCCAAAGAGCAAAGGTAAACAGTCCTTCTTCATGCTCTGACATATTGTCATTTGAAATATTAATTGTAATATAATAATATTAATGCTGCATATTGCATACTCTGAACTGAGCAAAATACCAAGCTAATAACCATGTTAGCTAGTTAGCTAGTGGTAAGAGCCTTCCTAACTTGCTCAGTCTTGGTACTTACCTAGATGAAGGAGTGTCCTCCTGTTGGCCAGATGTGTGGGGAACTTTCTGAAATTTGTGTTGCTGTTTCCTGTCCTGCTGTCCTGTAGAAGCAGGATTCTGTCCTGAAGAACCAGTGTTCTGCCTGTCTCCAACATGGAGGGGAATTTCCTGTCCTTTGGATTGATGTCTTTGATTCTGCTGTCCTGCAGGACCAGTGCTGGATGAATTAGGGTCATGATGGAAGGGACATTCCTGGATTTTGTGTTGTCTAATACTGGACTGTCCTGAACAGGCAAAATTCTGGTTGTCTTCATTTGGATGGGGAACTTCCTGGAACTGCTGTTTTCTTAAGACAAAGTGCCCTGAGGTAACACTTTGCACAATTTCTCCAGCTAGAAGGAAACAAGAAAACAGTAAATCAATAGAAATGCCTGCTGGTTTGGGCTTGCACCTATAAATGATTGCTTCCTCCTATGGCAGAAGGGAAGATATCCCACAGCAGTGACTCAGGTGTCTCTTTATCCTGCTTTACTGCTATGTCCATCTGCATAAAATAATTCTAAATTCTGTATAAAAGAAAGGCCGCCAGGGCATGGAACCTAACACAATTTGGAACATCAACCAAGAACACAAAAGTGGTTTGCCATCCTAAACAGAGTTACATCTGTCTAAGTCCACTCAAGTTGTCAAGGGGCTTAGGATGACACTGTTATACCCTTTAAGCTGCCCTCTACACATTCAGCAGAAATAGTCGATGGAACATGTCAAAGCACATGAGGTAGCAGCCTTCCTAAGACTAAACATTCTAGGACTGGATCTGAATGGAGACGTGAACGAAGGTCATTAACTGTTCAAGTACAGCAGTCTTGCCATTACACCTTATGGCCACCTTGAAATACTCAAAGGGGCCAATCACACATTTTAAAAATCCTTGCGTTTCTCTGTGGCCACCACAAGGATTTCATTCAAATATGCATAGGGGATTCTGTGCATGGAATTTAATTCCTAAGACTCAATTGAACTGAAGACTCAATTGAATTGAGACTACATAGTACAGACAGGGGGCTTATGTCTTTCACCCTACACTCATTTTCCCTACTTGAGACGATCTCAGGGAGCTACTCTTTGCCCCACTGGGAGAAACATGGGTCCCCCGAGGGACAAAAGGCAGCTCCCTGCCCTTTGGGGAAATTGTGCAGTGGCGATGGCTTAAGCCCCCTCTCCCCGAATGCCATGGTCCCATTCTAAATCAGGTCTGCAGGCACCTGGGAAGCACAGAACTCTCAAAACATGGCTGATCAAAGGTCCTCACAGAGCTTGTATTATATAAGAATTTACAGTTTATGATCAAACAGTTTATGATCTTTCTGTGGACGAGCGGCTCAGAAGAGTATGGCCTACCACATTTAGCTTTTCATCTACCTTTTGCTCTCCGTGGCTATCAGTATCAAGCCAGGCTGGGGTGGGGTGGCCAAGTGGGTCCAGGAGCTAAAAATGCCCGTCTGCAGGAAGACGTAGTTCGGCTGCCTTGAAGGAGACAGTCATTACACCCATCCTAATGAAGGCATCCCTGGATCCCACTGACTCAAACAACGACTCCCCGGTGGCCAGTGTTCCATTTTTGGGTAAGGTGCTTGAGCTGGTGGTGGCTATGCAGCTTCAGACAGGAGATGGGTTATTTAGACCTGTTTCAATATGGATCCAAGCCTGAGTTCGGGATGGAAATGGCGCTGGTCACCCTGACCAATGCTTTTCACTGGAAGAGTTACAAGGTGAGAGCATCCCTTTGTTGATTCTCCTGGATCTCCCTGTGGCATTTGATGCCATTGACCATGGTACCCTCCTGGAGAGGCTGGCTGAGTTGGGGGGGGGGGCATTTCCATGCTTTGGTGGTTCCAGTCCTGCATGACTGGCCAAACCCAGAAGGTGATACTGGGAGACTGCTGCATGGCCTGTGCCCTTTATGCTATGGGATCCAACAGCATTCCATCTTGGCCTCCATGCTATTTAATATCTACATGAAACAACAGGGGGAGGTCATTAAGCGATTTGAAGTGAGTTTCCACAGGTGGGTCTGTGGGTGTTCTTAATGGAGATGGTAATGGGTTGGATGAGGGACAATAGACTGGATCTCCCCCAACCTTATCTTCAGAGGGATTTTGTGTTACCTGCATTGTGATACAAAAGTTTTCTAGAGTTGCCATCTTCCAGGTTGGGTCTGGAGGCCTCCCAGAATTACAACCGATCTCCAAAGTACAGAGGTCAGTTTCCCTAGATAATATTTCTGCTTGGAGGGTGGACTCTCTCTGGCATCACACTTTGCTGCGTTCCCCCCCTTTCCCAAACCCCACTTTCCCCAAGCTCAACTCCCCAAACTCCTGGAATTTCCCAAGCTGGAGTTGGCAACACCTGTCATGCCACTGTGTCTACTTTGTCCCATTTTTTTTTTGAACCACAAACACAGGCATCCACAACAAGGGCCACAAATATATCCCAGAGGAAAATTTTAATTATAAATAACCTTAAGTAGATGGATAGACTTCTAAAATATGCCAAGTGCTTCTGATCTTCCAAAGTCAAAAGATGGAGCTTATTTATGTTGGCAACTGCAAGCACCTAACCGGCTCTCAGATATTATGCCCTGTTATTTTGTGTGTTCTTCGTATTAAATTGTGGGTGTATATGGTAATGACAGATTTTGCCATGGCAGTTTACAAAATTAAAATGACCTTGGAAAGGGAGCTTATTTTCAGCAAACAAGTAAAAAACTAAAAAGACAAAAAAATTTTGAGTTATCCATAGCAAGTAAGATAAACAAAATAAGCACTTTCAGATAGAGTTGCCAACCTCCAGATGGTGAGAACATAAAGAGGACATTACTGTGTATGTTCTGTTGTACTATTTATACAAAGAACATAAACCACTGCTAATTATATTAAAATGTTATCTTGTGTATTCTTGAAGTCTTACAATGTGGGTTCTATTAACCGGATTCTCAAATGTGCATGAACAATATTTGTTATATTATTTTCAGAATTTACAAGGAAATAACATTACAGATGTCCATGAAGAGGCACTGGATCTGAAATTTACAATTTACAGTGTGAGGCCATTTACAAGATTTCCAAAGTCCTCGTCCATTATAACTATAATAATGAATTCAACTTGCCAGGGAACTCAACTATTTGCCGATAAGCTCTTTGAACTATACTGCCAGTAAACAAACTCTTAGATGAAAACTGATGAGAATCCCAGGTAAACTTCTCATTTGTAGCAAATCTTCATCAGAGCTGTTTTGCTAGGAACAAGGATCAGTCATGGATAATATTTCCCAACGCAGGAACCCGTGTGTATTCTTTAAGTGTCCCAGCCGGCTGATGTACCCATTGTGGCTGATGAGTAGCTTGGCCTTCTGCCCCCTCAGCCCTTGTGGTTGGGGCCTGGGGATTCATGACTCATTTCCCCACTTCCCGGCCCCTGAGTGCGGGCCCAGCTGGGGTTGCCAGCCTCCAGGCGGGGCCTGAAGTTCTCCTGAAATTACAACTGATCTCCAGATGACAGAAATCAGTCCTCTGGGGGAAAGGGCTGCTTGGAGGGTGGACGCTAGGGCATTATGTCTGCAGCACAGTCCCTCCTTTCCATAAACCACGTCATCCTCAGGCTCTACCCTCAGATCTCCAAGAATTTCCCAACCAGGAGGTCACAACAACCTCAGGGCCAGCCTTTGGCTGACTTCAGAAACCTCTGTGTATTTGTGTACACAAAAAGTGTACCATGTGAACAACTCTAACATAAAGAAACAGGTGTCAGCATCCTGCCTGAAAAGAACAGGAAATGACAGGGTCCTTGCCACACTTTCAGGAACATAATGCCCTTGGACACCTATCAGGAGGCTGTGAGCAATGAACATCTCCACTCTGTGTCTTACTTATTTAGAAAATATATATGCTGCCTCTTCAAAGAACCATACAAGTCAGTGGGAATTTTTAAAAAAATATATGGATTTCCCATAGAGTTTCTGGCAATTCCTAGAGCTACCTAGGTCACTTCCATTTTGTTTACTGGAAGTGAGATAATACTACAGCTGATGGCACAGTTTCCCGGTACCCTTGCCCACAGACCTCCTGCTGGTTGCCAGGCTGTACTGCAACTGTATCTGCCTTTGAACTAGTCAAACTAATCTTAGTCAACCATCAGTGTACATCATGGAACAGTCTGGTTAGGGGTGCCTAATGAGTATATCTCAACCAACCCAAAGACCAGAGTTGTTGTGCTAAGGTTTGGTGGTCTGAATTCTTGTTGCAGGCCTAAGCCTAAGCAGGCCAAGCATGTGACAGCATAATCCTTTGCAGAGCTACTCCAATGTAAAGGTAAAGGTTCCCTTGCTCGAAAGCCAGTCGAATCCGACTCTAGGGTTGCGGTGCTCATCTCCGTTTCAAAGCCAAAGAGCCAGCGCTGTCCGAAGACGTTTCCGTGGTCATGTGGCTGTCATGACTAAACACCAAGGCACACGGAACGCTGTTACCTTCCCACTGAAGTAGTCCCTATTTATCTACTTGCAATTTCTTGCTTTTGAAGTGCTAGGTTGGCAGGAGCTGGAACTAGAGACGGGAGCTCACTTCGTCATGTGGCACACTCGGGTCTCGAACTGCTGAACTACCGACCTTCCACAGCCTGCCGTTCAGCGTCTTAACCACTTGAGCCAATGTAAGCCTATTGAAATAATTTGGTTTACACTGGAGTAACTGCATAGAATTATGCATAGAATTATGCTGTTAGTTTCTTGCCCTTCAGTGGCCCAAGCCCACCCAAAACTCACGGTTCAATAAACCTGTTAGTATGTCAGGTGTCAGAAGACTAATTGTTTTTTCACAGGTAAGCCAGTGTTCTTGAGCAGCAAAGAAGAAAAAAGAATAGACACATTCTTGATGGCAGCGCTTGGTAATTGTTTCTTGTAAGAGATGCCTCTAAATGTTTTGATGTTGTTAGGTCACTTTACGCCCAGGTATCCAAAGGTAAACAGCATAGCAGATTACAGAGGTGTAATGATTTGACCCAGAATTGCCCCACCCATCCTCCTAAATTTTCCCCAGGCTCACAGCATTTGTGATCTTCTGCTTGTTTTCACCTCAGTCCGAAGGACATTTACTTAAAAGCAGATTCCTAGATTTATTTCTAGTGAATGAACTTGGGATCAAAGGCCAAGTCAAACAGCCTCTAATACAAAACCATTACCAAGACTGCTTGCAATGCCAGGAACTGGGAGGAGCAGACTCAATTAGACAGGCAGCCCTTTCCTGAGGCACACTCCAACTAGTGTATTTCGCCTGGGGTACCCAAACTGTTTCACAACAGAAAAGGCAGCGTCTTAAGATTATACAGCCTGCCAGCCACTCTTTTGACAGGTGAATCCAAGCATCATTCATGTCAGCTTCCTGGCTAATTGTCTTGGCTCCAATAGGCTTAATTTCAAGAGTACGGAGGCTGTGGCCTTTAGATTCTGAAGGAACAGACATCAGAGCATTGGTTGCAATGGGAAACTCACAGTCAGGGCTGATAAAGTACTTAGTAGGACTGTGTTTACAGTTAAATGCAGAGTTAAAACAAATTTCTCCCAGTGAAGCATTAAAACTTCCAGTTTTAAGTCCAGTCCACAAATACATGCCACATTGATGCTGATTATATTTAATCCAGTTTTAATTATATACTCAAACTGTGATTGTAGAAAACAATAGATTAAACTCTGGGTTATACACCTTAAAAATAAAACTGGGGGAAAGTGAAACATATGTAATTTGTATACTGAACACTTAATATCTGTCTGTCTGTCTAGATTTTAGTTGATTTGGGGACATATATTACTGAAAACTCTTACATGTGTAAATAAATTGCTAACTACTATGCAATGCCGCTATACCTCTATTGAACACTTAAGAGCTGAAACTGTAAATAGGAATAAGGCATCAGTGTCCTGTATGGACCTGTGCTTAACATCAACCTGTCATAAAATACAATATAAAATGGACATGACTCTAGATTGCCATAAAATGCAGCTCGCTGTAGGTCAGTGAAAATCAGCTGGTTGACAGAAATCCAGAATGTGGATCTATGGTTGGAGTTGCGGAGTTTGGAATTGTTGCAAGGGTGCCTCAAATAAGCAGGAGCTATGAATACCTATGAAACAAAAGGTTGGCTTGGAAACCTAACATGTACAATTTTATGAATGTACGTCCATTTTACCTTCTCTATCAATCAATGGTTCTGGTCTCCCTTCCTTCTTCCTTCCTCTCTTCTTTCATTGCATGTTACAAAATCTTCACATATTTCTTGCCCTCCTCCTTCACTTTCTGCTCTGCTGTATCTGATGGAATAAGCATGCATTTTTGTACTTGGGATATTGTAATGAGTAGCCGTTAAATTTTACATCTACAGCTAGGGGTTGCTTATTACAATAGCCAAGTACAAAAAAGCCTGGTAGAATCTGGTAATTATTGAAAACCTGGGAAACTGCCAGTTCTGCTCACAGTGGGGAATCCAGTGAGCACCAGATGAACTTCTGATAAGGCAGGGGCTTTGTCCTTAGGCCTGGAGTCAGAACGAGGGGTCCAGCCACTGTGCCTCTCAGTCAAAACAGATGCTTTCCAGGCACAAGCCTCCTCCTCCTCAGCTCCCCGCAGGTTGCCAAACCACTAACCTCTGGAACAGGCGCACAGGCAAAGGTTTAGGGATAGATAGGCAGGCCAATTTTTATTTCTTTTTTATCTTGTCATTGTGAGCCTTTTAATTATAACCATTGTTAACCGTTCTTTCAATTGCTCACCTTTCTGCACAGTATGAGAACCTTTCCTCAAGCCCCTGTTACAAATGGACTTGCCAGAAGCCTTGTTTAGCCAGAGTACGTTCATAAAGCACATTCGTTGAGCACAGCATCTTAAAAACCACAACTTCTCATGTTAATATAGACTCTTGCCGTATGCAGAAACACCTCCACCCCAATGGCTTTGATATTCCATACCACCATCATCAATTAACGCTAAAGGTAAAGGTAAAGGTTCCCTTGCTCGAAAGCCAGTCAAATCCGACTCTAGGGTTGCAGTGCTCATCTCCGTTTCAAAGCCGAAGAGCCAGCGCTGTCTGAAGACGTTTCCGTGGTCATGTGGCCGGCATGACTAAACACCAAGGCGCATGGAACGCTGTTCCCTTCCCACCGAAGTGGTACCTATTTATCTACTTGCAGTTTCTTGCTTTCGAAGTGCTAGGTTGGCAGGAGCTGGAACTAGAGACGGGAGCTCACTCCGTCATGCGGCACCCTTGGGTCTCGAACTGCTGAACTACCGACCTTCCACAGCCTGCAGTTCAGCGTCTTAACGACTTGAACCACCGCAGCTCCCTCAATTAATTCTCAATTAACTCTAGCCAGCAACAAATGAAGTAATATAATAATTAATTTTTAGATATATGGTCAACATCACTCCAAGGCTCAGGGTACAAACCAACATTCATTCTCACAACTAACCTATCAGAAAGTTCCTTATTACCACCATTTACAAATGGTTAACTGAAGCTGAGATATACTGATATCCAAGTCCTTGAAGTGAAATGATGCTTGAACAGGGATGCCATAAAAGAACACCAGTAAATGATCCACTGCTGCTTTTTGTTTTAGTCCTCCACTATACAACATGCCCATAGCCACTGACCCTATTCTCTTCCAACCTAAAATTAAAAATGATTGAAAAGAATCCCCTTAGAAAAAAATCCTTTCTCTCCCACTCCTTGCTTTTCAGCCAGCCATGCTTTGAGACAATGGCAGGGCTGGAATAAGCATCCTCTGATAAGGAAAAATCTGGGTATCTTCCGCCCTTGTTTGGTACCTCTTTCCATTGTTGCAGATGTATTCCTCAAACCGTATTACTCCTTCCTTATGTCTGGCTGGCTCTGGAAGCAACCAGTAGGTGGAAGGCTTATTTGTCCTTTTAGGAACTGCCTCCAGCTCAGCACATTCTTAATGTCTTATCTTCTCTGCACTTCATCCTTGGTAATGAGGCCTGGATTGTGTCCAAAGCCATCAAGGAGCTGATTGGTACTGCAGAAGGAGGGGTGGAGTCTAGACCCAGCCACTGCCAACAAAGATAAGAAGGATATGACTGTGAGGGTGAGGATAAGCCCTCAGGGCCATATGGAGGCTGAGCTGGCCTTTTGGGAATATGGACACAGCCTGGAAATGTAGGGGCACCCACTTAAACAAAAGGACCCTGATATCAAAAGAATCCTTTTCTTATGGCGACTAGGATGTTAATCACAGGGGAAACTTGGTGAATGGGGCCAGGGTGGAAGAAAAGCACAGAATTTATGCTCTTCACACATTCACATAGACACAACTTTGCCATTTGCCATTCTTTGTTCATTTGTCATTGCTCTTCAGGCAATAAGCCCCTTTGGTGCATCTTGACCACTGCACGGAAAGCCATTTCTGCCCAGTGCATCTTCTTGTTCCTCCCTCTCTAAGAAGCATGAAGGAAGCATCCTGGATCAGATACTTTCTGTGGCATGTGGAGGTCCTTGGATTTTTTTTTCCTCCTGAAAATGCTAGAATGAGCTGCGTCCCATGCTCCTGATCTCTGTAATCTGGCACATGACACAGGAAGTCTACCTGCCCACCCCCTCCACACAACAGAAAATAATGTAAGCTACCTAAATGGTGTCACGTTTCAGTACATAATGAGCCTGAGTCTCCATTGTCGTCAATACCTTTCATTAAAACTGTAGCATCCTGTGCGAGAGGGAACAGGTAGGACTGGAAAAACACTGACACAAGTACCGCATGAAGCCGCAGGTGCACCTGCAAGGATCCTTCTGATGAGTCTTCCTGGGATGAGTGTCACTTGGATAGCAGGCCCTGGCATATCTGTGAATTGCAAAGTCATACTTTCCAAACAATCAGAGGTCATGTTAGAACACAATCCAAAGAGGCCAGCTCACCAAATCACTTGTCAAGTAAGCTGTGGAAAAATGTGGCTTGGGTCCTATGATGGTTAGGTGGATCTGTAACCCCCGAAGAGTGCTTGTGAACGGGTCCTCATCTTCTTGGAGAGGAGTGACAAGTGGAGTGCCTCAAGGATCTGCCCTGGGACCTGTTTTGTTCAACATCTTTATCAATTATTTGGATGAAGGGATAATGCTTATTAAATTTGCAGATGATACTAAATTGGGAGGGGTAGCAAATACGGTAGATGACAGAGTCAGGATACAGGATGACAAGCTGGACAACTGGGCTAAAAGAAATTTAATGAATTTCTGTCAGAACCCACAGCCAACAATGTAGTACACGCTTATCAGGAAAGGTAATACTTTATTGAAGAGCTATAGATGCATTAACATAGGCACTGTTAAGAATGGCAGCTGCCCCTGGGGCATAATAGGATATAGGGTATTCTTATGCACACACACACACTGCCCTGGCCAATTAGCCTCACTCCCGCGCACGGGAGATGGCGCTCAGGCCGTTATTGCTGAAGCTGGGAACCAAGCTCGCTCCCACGGTCCCTCTGGAAGTAGACATCAACATCTCACCACCTGCACAACTTATGGATAAGCGTTACAGCAGCGAAGAAGCACAGAAAGAATGCAAAGGCAATTAGAATGCAACTGCTCACCCCAACCCCCATGGCAGCATAGCTGACAATTTCAGTGGGGATAAATGTAAAGTTCTGCATATGCATAATTATATGTTGGGGGAGACTTGTCTTGGCAGTAGTATGTGTGAAAAGGATCTAGGGGTCTTAGTAGACCATACTCTGAACATGAGTCAGCAGTGTGATGCGGTAGCTAAAAAGGCAAATGCGATTTTGGGCTGTATCAGATCACGAGATGTAATGGTACCACTTTGCTCTGGTTAGACCTCATCTAGAGTATTGTGTTCAGTTTTGGGCACCACAATTTAAGAAGGATATAGACAAGCTGGAATGTGTCCGGAGGAGGGCAACAAAGATAGTGAAGGGTCTGGAGACCAAGTCCTATGAGGAAAGGTTGAAGGAAGCTGGGTATGTTTAGCCTGGAGAGGTGACAATTGAGAGGTGATATGATAACCATCTTCAACTACTTGAAGGGCTATCCTCTAGAGGATGGTGTGGAGTTGTTTTCTGTTGCCCCAGAAGGTCAGACCAGAACCAACGGGTTGAAATTAAATCAGAAGAGTTTTGGGCTAAACATTAGGAAGAACTTCCTGACAGAGCAGTTCCTCAGTGGAACAGGCTTCCTTGGGATGGGGTGGGCTCTCCTACTTTGGAGGTTTTCAAACAGAAACTAGATGGCCATCTGACAGCAATGTGGATTCTGTGAACTTAGGCAGATCATGAGAAGGAGGACAGGACGGATTGCCTCAGTGCTTAGTTCTTGTGGCACTTTTTTACATGCCCAGGGAAATGCTGATTGCCACTTTTGAGTCAGGAAGCAATCCTGGAGGTTTTTTTGTCATCTCCTGGGTGTGGAAGAGTGGTCACTGAGAGTGTGGAGTATTTGTGAATTTCCTGCATTGTGCAGGGGGTTGGACTAGATGACCCTGGAGGTCCCTTCCAACTATGATTCTATATCTCTGGATCTAAGTAGCAAAGTAAGGAGAGAGTGATGAAAAGTGGTTTGTTTTCCTCAGCTGTTCTCAAGCTTTTTAAAAACTTATCATATAATAAATATGGAAAGATGGCTACCAAGCTGACTAACTTCAAGGCAGTAAATAGTATAAATTAATGTTTAGATTGGAGAATTCTTAAGTAGGGATGCCAGCTTCCAGGTGCAACCTGGGGATCTCCTGGAAATAGAAAATACAGCTCATCTCCAGACTACAAAGATCAATTCCCCTGGAGAAAACGGATGCTTTGGAGGGTGGACTGTATGGCACTGTACCCCACAGAAGTCCCTGTCCTCCCCAGGATCCACCCCCCAAATCTCCAGGAGTTTCCTCAGCCTGGATCTGGCAACCCCATCTCCCCCTGCTGGTGGCCAGGGGGGGACCTGGCAGCCCCGCGTGGAAGGCAGGAGCTCTTCTACAAAATTCACCTGAACACCTCCCAGCCAAAACAAGCGCTATTATGAATTTTTGGGGGGTGATCAGGTTTTGCTAAATTTTCACTTCAAGAGAGGAAACACTGAAGTTGTCTGCCCTCATCCAGGACCCTCTGTCTTTTCCCCACTTGTCATGGGGTGAAACCAAAGAGCCACTTCGAATTAAAAAGAACTGTCCTAGAATGTGATGTATTTATTTATTGTTTCAATTTATATCCCGCCTTGCCGGACAAACGGGCTCAAGGCGGCTAACAAACCTTAAAATACAATAAACAATAAATACATTAAAATTCCCGTCAGCAGCATCATGTATTGACCAACTCTCTTCCTGCTCAGTCTGCCTCCCACATGAAAGACTCACACCTGCTATTACAACCATACCTTCACACAGTAGGTATCCTCCACCGCAAAGAATAGCTTCGTATAATGTGGGCAGTAGCACCATGTGTCTGTAACAATTCGCCAGGCTTGCCAGGTCTCTCCTTACGAGGAGAAAGAGAAAGGCCCGTGCCTTGTCACCAGTGAAAGGCAGGAAGTGATGTCATCATGCCAGTGACATCTGGGTGATGCTCTGGTATTTGGGCAAAAACTTTATGATCAAACCTGGCTTCTACCATAGAGTTTTTGCCCAAATACCAGAGTGGCACCCTAGGCGTCGCGGCCAAGATTATGTTACTTCTTGTGCAATGCCAGCGATGAGGCCTAGGCCTTCTCTTTTCTCCTGGTAAGTCCCCCCTGCCAGCCAACTGATTGGTGGCTATGCGTGGGATTGGCGACAGGGACCCCCGTCTCCACCGGGCCATCTGGCAACCCTACAATTTATACTTAGATACCTGTGCATATAGTATAAGTATTATAGATAGCTCTTAGAAAAGTCCAAATGACTTTCGGACACCTGGAAATTTCCAGTCCTACAGTTTTCTTTGTGCTTAAAGGAGCAGTCTCTTGGAAGCCCCTAGAAGTAGGACTCTTTTTGAAGATGATGGAGTCAGATAGAGGACGCGCAACAATCAGTTTTACATTTTCCCCTCCATTTTTTAAATAACAAAGCTGTGTAAAGAGCCAGGGCTAGTTCGCTACCCAAGCAGATGCCAGGACTGACACAATCTGGTAAGGAAGCCAATATACCAATTGGGCTCAGTTACTTCCCAGCTGGCAGCAGCACATGAGGAGGTGATGGGTGTGGCTTCCACCTGTCATCACCTCCCAGAGCTATGGTACTGTTTTGGGGTCCAAGATGAGCTCCAGAAGCCCTGGAAGTGTCATTGGGCCTCCTCTTTCCCCACTAGTGGTGGGGAAGGAGGCCACAGTTGTACCCTACATCAGTTGTCACTTTCTGAGCCCACGTCACCCACCTAGGCCAAAAGTGAGTGACTGTAGCACTGATTGGGCTCAGTCTGGACTCACGGTGGTTGATACATGGTTTATACTGAGAGTGGCAAAATACTTTGACCCTCCCGTACAAAGAACTACAGTGGGCTTGACTTTAATATCAGATGGACTGGTGCAAATGCATAAAAGGAAGATGATCTAACCTAGGACTACTTTGAACATGCTGTTTGTGATGTAAAGTTAGAAGTCTCATGTCTGTCTTTTGATGTTACGAAGGATGGGAAATGGCACTGGATGTGGCACTAGATGTGGGCAAAGTGGTGTGGAAATCCATATTTCCCCACAAAACACTCTGGGTACAGTACTTCAGGAAAATTCATATCACAGCAAGTTTGGGGAAACCCTCTGTGAATCCAGGGAGAACCTGGAAGGACAGTGGAAGCACATCTGTGCTATGTGGAAACCACAATAAAATTCAATGTAGTTTGGGGGTGGGAGGGCAGGGAGAGAGAAGCTCTACGCGGAAGGACGCAAAATCATATAAATTTAGCATTTCCCCCTCCTTTTCTAGTTGTATCATTTGCATTGATGAACAAAAGGTCTAAATGGTTGTTAACCATTGCCCTCCTTAGCAAATGTATCCCAGTCTTTGCTGAGTACTAAGTTCATAATAAGCTCATACGGTAGATAAGTAAGTAGATAGCCAGAAAGACAGACATGTAGATGTGCTGTCTAACGCCTATCATAAACATGATGGAAAGCTAATGAGCATTTTTCTGATAACAAAAAATTGGATCAAATTGTGTTTCCATAGCTTCCACTTCCTCCACCTCCTGAAAAGGCATGTATGAAGGTGTTTTCCTGCAGTGAATATGGATCAGACCAGGATAAATAGCATGTCCTTGACTTCATTTTAAAGCATCTAACTGCTCTTCACTTGACCCTGAGCAGCCCTTCCACAATGGTCCCTGGCCAAGTGTCCGAAGCAACTAGACCCAGGTTCAAATCCCCACTCTGCCATGGAAGCTAGCTAGGTTACCTTGAGCCAGTCCCTCTCTCTCAAGGCTCTTGTTATGAAGGTAAAACAGAGAAAGGGAGAATGATGTTGTTGTAAGCTGCTTTGTGTCTTCATGCAGGGTGTAAATATCTAAATAAGTAAACAAGCTTAAGCTTATTATGAGGAACGTGCTTTCAGATCTCAAAGCTTGGCTCATTCTCCCCTGTGAGATAAGTCTCTTAAGCTAATTTTATGCTGTCTAAAAGTATTCTTTTTTTAAATTAAATTTTTATTAATTTCAAAATCTTACAAATTAATTAGAAGCTTTTTTACAAGGAAATAAAATTAACATTCTTTAACAATAATCTATTACTAGTTACCAACTCTATTCTGCTTCTACTTCATTTGTATATTATAGTCATTAATGAAGTCTGATAGAAATTGGCACACCTCTGCCTCTCAAAATTACTCCAGTACAAATGCAGTTATAAACTCTATTTCCCATAATTTTCCTTATATCTATTTGAGTAATGTTTTGTTAGATCTCCTTATGTTTATAACATATCTCCTTATATGTTCTTTCATTTTATTTCATTTTAAAATTTATATTACAAGATGAAATACAGTAAAGTAAAATAGAAAGAAAAAAAGAAATATATTACATTGTTTCATTACTTTGCTATCTTAGTATCTTTTACTATGATTATGTTCTTCTTCTTTAACTGGAGCTCTTCTAATTAGCCCTTTCCGTGTGCTCCTCTGCTCTTTGTATTCCAGACTACTTTACTTGGGGATGATAAAAGGAAAAGGCGGGGAAGCTCTGTAACTGCGATCTCCTCCAATGTAGTTCTTTACAGTCTTATGGTACCTCCCTCTTCTTCCAGTTACCAATTTTTTGCTTACTGGCACAAGTCCGATTCCAACGCCTTCAGACGTTCCTCACCAGATGTTAGATCATGGGCTGTATATATGCGTCCTTGGTGTGTAACCAATATATGGCCAAGCGGAAGCCAGTGGTACCTGTAGTTCTTCTCTGGAAGCTTTTGTGCAATTGGGCACATATTTTTCCTGGCATTTCATATTTCAAAAGGAACATCTGGGTACAGCTGAACCAGAGTGTCTTCAAGCTTCAGACCTCTGTTCTTCCTGGCAATTTCCAAGAGGTTCCACTTAGTCTTTGTGTCAAGTTCTGCCACAATATCAGGTATTAGTGATGGCGAGCCCGTTGGGGAGGATTTAAACGGTAAGCATTGTTTACCACTGGCCCCAGAATCTGTATAATTCCCTCTAGCCACTCATTTAAAGCGACAGTAAGGTCCTTGTTTAAACGAAAGTTCAGGGAAATTCCACAAAATTTTACTTTGGTTTCCCGTTATTTAATTTCTAACAAACATTAGCTTGCTTTTTGCCCATTCTTCAAAAGTTTTCAATTCGGCTATGTCTTTAGAGTTCTTTTGCATACCAGCAGCCTCTCTCTCCACCTTCACCTGTGCATCTAATAACTTTTTGTTGACTTCCTCCCACTTATTAATAATAGGAGTGATGCGGTTTCTTATCTCTTCTTTTAAATCTTGTTTTAGGTCTGTAAGCATCTCCTGTAAATGCTTTTTAGTTAAGGAGTCTTCTCTTTTCCTTTTACTTGCCCGAGCTTCTTCCTCCATTTCCAATGGGGGGGGGGACAGTCTTTGTCAGAAGATTTTGGGTTTTCTTGCAGTGTTCTAGGCATCAATTTGGAGAGGTTCTTGCCACCTTTTGATCCCTTAGTTTCCCCCATAGTTTTGGTATGGTTATAATATTTGAACTGCAGTCTGTTGTTTTTAAAAAAATTCTTTTGTAGGAGCTCGACACAGAGGCAATGTCGGGTGCGACTGCACAGCTCCGCTGTCGCTCTGTCCTCTAAAAGTATTCTTGATACACAATCCAGATAGCTATTCTATAATAGTGAGATACAAGTGGGAGATCTTAGCAGGATTCAGTCTCAGCCAGCTCTGTTTCAACCATCCCACCACAACCTCCAGCCCCTCAGTCAAATTAGTTGGGGCGGTATCTGGCCGGCCGGCCAGCCACCCATCAACAGATACAGCTGTGTATCATCAGCATACTGGTGACATCCCAGCCCAAAACTTTGCACCAGCTGGGCAAAGGGGTGCATATAGATGTTTAACAACATTAGAGAGAGGATTGCCCCCTGAGGGACCCCGCACACTACGGGGTATCTAGTTGACACCTTCTCTCCTAGCGCTACCCTATGTCCACGACCTTAGGGTAATGAGATAAGCCACTTCAACACTACCCCACGAACTCCTATGTCAGCAAGGCGGTGAGTCAACAGGTCAAGATCAACTGTGGCTGTAAGGCCTAGCAATAACAGCAGTGCCAACCTACCTCTGTGAAGATCATCTGTCAGGGTGACCATGACCAGGGCAGAAGCCAGACTGAACTGGACTGTTAAAGGGACCGGGCATTTTTATCCGTGCCTGTTGTCAACCATAGGCAACATTAGCTTGAACTACTCATAGTTTCATGGGAATGTTGAAAAAGTTACTAACCGTGAAATGCTGCTCAGAGTTACTCCCGTCTAAATAGATGGGATTAGGATGGATTATGTCTGTGCAGGACTGTCCTGTTAGTTTCTCTGTAGTACTCATATATTTAACTTGTGTTTATGTGTTATGGTTTTTAAGTCCAAGTAGCTCTGTTTATCTGTTTTTATAGTCTTTTCTGGAGACAAAACCTACACTACTGCTAGAGTTGCCAGCTGGCCAGGAGAAAAGTTGTAGCTTTTCCTGTTAATGACATAAATAGCATCACCCAGGAATTTGGTGCAGCTCAAACTGATATTAAAGGGACAGCTGAAGGGACTACTTTAATGCTGGCATCTCTACACTAGTAAATAAGTATTACGTAAGTTGTGTAACACAGGAGCATTTTGCATTGTAGAGGAAATGCCTTGTGTGATATATGGATGAGTCAAGAAATCAAATGTTAGATGCATAAACATCCTGTTTTAAGCCACATCTCCATAGGGAAATCCACCTCCCCTCTATCCACAGTGTATTGCTGCAACTGGGAAGCACACCACAAGGATATGCTGCTCACTTAAACCCCAGTTCTGCCCTTGTAATTGGAGGCCATTCAGAAAAGTCCCTTCTGCATTTCTAGACTTTTCAAGGGGCTGAATACACATGACATATAAACACATTATTTAGACCTCTTTCCATTTGTAAAATGAAGCCCTGTTCTAGTTGGGAGAGAATTCACAACAAAGAAGTATCTCTTGCTTTGCCACACTTTCCAAGCGTCTTTTCTGCCTGCAGGGTTCCAAAAACATGCTTGCCCCAGCTTTAATCAGTCATGAGTAACTCCTACCATCGATTTTTTGAGAATTCGGTGTACTCTGTTGCACCAGGGATCTTGGAATCTAGTTATTTACATCACAGCACCAAATCCACAAGACAGAGAAGAGAAAGAAGTACGTCTACATAGTCAAAAGAGAGTTTCTCCAGCTTTTAATTTGGTAAGGATTGCTCTAGATCGCAAGTTTCCACATTCCTGTTTGAGTGCTAGGGCTAAAATAATGTTCCTGGAAAAACAAGCATCTTCCCACCTTGCCCTAAGAAACCTCAGGACGTCAGACGTGCTGGCTCCATAATCCTGTGCCAGCAGCTACTGTGGTCCTGTGCCAGGTGAGGACTTTTTTCCTCATGGAAATAATACCCCATTGTATATTCATTGCAATTGCAAATCCTGTGTGTATGTGTGCGCGCACACACACGCACGCCCACACAGATACAGCGCCTAGAGCGCAAGCCGGCCGTTAGGGCGCGTGAGGAGAGGCCGGGGCCAGTGAGGGAGGCAGTGGTGCCGCACAGCCCGCAGGAGGGCCCTCCATTGAGCCAGGCGCCGCGGCCCCCGCAGAGACACCAGCAGCAGCAGCTGGGAGGAGCACTGGGGCTGGGAGGAGCGCCAGAGCCTCTCCCTGGGTCACGCCAGAGCCTCAGGTGGGTGATGCTGCGCCTGCGCTGAGAAGAGGAGGAAACGGCGGGCCTGATGCTTCCAGCGAGGCAAGGTAAGATGAGCTGGCGCCAGACGACAGCAAAAGCCCTGCTAGTCATAACAACCCCCCAAGTGTGCGTGGACACTTTCCCCTCCCCTCCCCTCCCTCCTTCACGGCTCTTCCTGGGTCCTGCACTGGGCAGGGGGTTGGACTAGATGGTCTGTATGGCCCCTTCCAACCCTAAGAATCTATGGTTCTATATGGACCAGTTCGACCAGCTCTCAATGCTAGAAGTGGCCAGGGTCCTGAATGCTGTGAGAGCAACAACTTGGTCTTTGGATCCCTGCCCCTCTCGGCTGATTAAATCTAGCCAGGAGGTAACAGGAGGCCCCCCTCAGAGAGATCATTAATTTCTCTCTCTCTCTCTGGGTCGCTTGCCTAGTTCCTTAAAACAGGCTATAGATAGACCATTGCTGAAAAAAACATTCTTAGATAAAAAGGAACTAGCCAATTACCGCACAGTGTCAAAATTACCACTCCTGGGAAAGGTGATTAAGAGAGCAGTAGCTGAACAGCTTCAGGTCTTTTCAGATGAAACTTTCACACTCAATCCATTCCAGTCTGGCTTCAGGCCTGGTTTCAGGACAGACAGCCCTTGTAACTCCTCTGGAACACCTCTGGCTGCAGTTGGGTTGAGGTGGTTC
>NW_015167161.1:62182-63654 GCF_001447785.1 Gekko japonicus
AGTTCTGATCCTGTAGGATCTTTCTGCAGTGTTTGATATGGTAGACCACTCAATTTTGGTCCACCATTTGGCCTCCCTTGGGATTCATGACATGACCTTATCTTGGTTTGTCTTATTTCTCCAGGGATGCAGTCAGAGGGTGTTCTTCAGGGGCAGGGGGTCTTCTGGGCAGCCGTTGGTCTGTGGGGTACCCCAGGAAGTGGTCCTGACTCTGATGTTGTGTAACACCTCTAGTGGAGCTCGTCAGGAGGTTTGGGGTTGGTTGCCACCAGCATTCTGATAACACCCAGCTCTTCCCCCTGTTGGATAAACAACTAGAAGTGGCCCTGTCTTCTCTGACCCAGTGCCTGGATGCTGTGGTTGAATGGTTGAGGCAGAGCTGGTTGAAACGTAATCCATCCACTACTATATACTACAGACCTCCGAACCAACCGGAGGAACTGGATGATGCACAGAGAAAGGATGTATTGATTATGGGAGATTTCAACTATCCAGATATTTGCTGGAAATCTGCTAGACATGGGGCATCCCGCAGATTCTTGAATAGTCTTGCAGACAACTTCATCTCTCAGAAGGTGGAGGTGGGAACCAGAGGATCTGCTATCCTGGCTTTAATCCTAACGAACAGGGAAGAACTGGTTGATGAAGTGAACGTTGTGGGATCCTTGGGGAATAGTGGCCATGTCTGCTTGGAATTTGACATAGAGAAGGATGTGAAACCAGGACATAGTAGGACTCGTATCCTGGACTTCAGGAATGCTGATTTCAAAAAACTCAGAGAAATATTAGGTAGGATATTAGGTAGACCTCATTTGGAATACTGTGTGCAGTTCTGGGCACCACACCTTAAAAAGGATATTATAGCTTTGGAAAAAGTGCAGAAAAGGGCAACTCGAATGATAAAAGGGTTGGAACACTTTCCCTATGAGGAAAGGTTAAAGCGCTTAGGGCTCTTTAGCTTGGAGAAAAGACGACTGAGGGGTGACATGATCGAGGTTTATAAGATTATGCATGGGAAAGAGCAGGTAAAGAAAGAGGTACTTTTCTCCCTTTCTCACAATACAAGAACTCGTGGGCACTCCATGAAACTGCAGAGCGGTCAGGTTAGAACGGATAAAAGGAAGTACTTCTTCACCCAAAGAGTGATTAACACATGGAATTCACTGCCACAGGAAGTGGTGGGTGCTACAAGCATGGACGGCTTCAAAAGGGAATTAGATAAGCATATGGAGCAGAGGTCCATCAGTGGCTATTAGCCACAAGGTATAGCTAGGGGCTCTGGGGCAAGTGATGCTCTGTCTTCTTGGTGCTTGGGGGGGGGGTCAACAGTGGGAGGGCTTCTAATGTCCTGGCCCCACTGCTGGACCTCCTGATGGCACTGGTATTTCTGGCCACTGTGTGACACAGAGTGTTGGACTGGATGGGCCTTTGGCCTGATCCAACATTGGCGTCTCTTATGTTCTTATGTAAAC
>NW_015167161.1:63715-88861 GCF_001447785.1 Gekko japonicus
GGTTGGTAAAGTGAATTTCATAATTTAGTGACAAAGTGTCTGCGTGTGGGATTATGAAGGTGCTCAGATGAAGACATAGAGGGGATGCTTATCAAATTTGCAGATGACACGAAGCTGGGTGGATTGCTAATTCTGAAGAAGACAGAGTCAGGATTCAAAATGATCTCGATAGGCTGGAACAGTGGGCTGAGACAAATAAAATGAATTTCAATAGAGATAAGTGCAAAGTCCTACACTTAGGTACAAAAAATCAAAGGCACAGATATAGAATGGGAGGGACTTGGCTTGACAGCAGCACATGTGAAAGGGATCTAGGTGTTCTGGTTGATCATAAACTAAACAGGAGCCTGCAGTGTGATGTGACTGCGAAGAAAGCTAATGCACTCTTAGGATGCATTAACAGAAGCATTGTGTCCAGATCACTGGAGGTGGTAGTTCCACTCTATTCTGCTATGGTCAGGCCTCACCTGGAGTACTGTGTCCAGTTCTGGGCACTACATTTTAGGAAGGATGTTGACAAGCTCGAGCGTGTCCAGAAGAGGACAACCAGGATGGTGAGAGGGTTGGAATCCAAGTCTTATGAGGAAAGGTTGAAAGTGTTGGGTATGTTTAGCCTGAGAAAGAGAAGGCTCACAGGGGACATGATTGCAGTCTTCAAGTATGTGAAGGGCTGTCATGTAGAAGATGGAGCAAATCTATTCACTCTTGCTCTGGATTGCAAGACTAGTTCTAATGGGTGGAAATTACAAGAGAGTCGGTACCGGCTAAATATCAGGAGAAACTTCCTAACTAAGAGTGGTTGAGCAGTGGAACAGACTGCCTTGGGAGGTGGTGGATGCTCCTTTGCTGGACGTTTTCAAGCGGAGGCTGGACAACCCTCTTTTGGGTATGTTGTAGGGCTCTCTTTCGGCTCTGCTCCTGTAGAGTGCAGGGGGTTGGACTAGATGACTTGCAAAGTCCCTTCCAACTCTAACATTCTATGATTCTATAATTCTAAGCCATGGGGCTGGGTAAGACTGGGCTAGTGGGGGGATTTTAGCTTTTGGCTCTAGATGGGGCCCAGCTCTCATTGGTGGACTCCATGAAGAGTCTGGATGTCTCTCTTACATTGGACAAGCAGGTGTTCCCAGTTGCAGGGCAAGCTTTTTTCTACCGATGTCAGGTCTGTCAGCTGTCCTCCAGCTGTCTCAGCCAGTCCTGGCCACGGTGATTCATGCCACAGTCACCTCCAGAACAGACTACTGCAATTCGTTCTATGCAGGGCTGCCTTTGAAGGTGCTTCGGAGACTTCAGGTTGTCCAAATTGCAGCTGCTGGAACATCTTGGCCTTCACATATACAGCCTGCATTGACTGCCTATTGGTTTCTGGGTAAAATTCAAGGTACTTGTTGAGAAATGGATCAATATTTGTGTTTTGTGGACTGAGATGTGCTAACACACTATATGAACTGTGCACACACATGTATACCCATAGGCATAGAGAAAGCTGCTTGCATAGAGAAAACTGCTTGCATAGAGGAGGATTATAAAATGATGAATGAATTCAAGATAGCAGCTAGACAAAAACACTGTGTCGTAATAGGTGATTTTAACTACCCACACATTGATTGGGTCAATATGTGTTCTAGTCGAGAAGAAGAGATTGAGTTTCTAGATACTCTAAATGACTGTGCTATGGAGCACATGGTCATGGAACCTACCAGGGGAGAGGCGATCCTTGATTTGGTCCTAAGTAACACTCAAGACCTGGTGAGAGATGTAAAAGTGATTGCACCGCTTGGGAACAGTGATCATAATGTTGTTGAGTTCAACATTTGTACAAATAGGGAATTGGCCAAAAAGACTCACACAACCACTTTTAACTTTAAAAGGGGTAATTTTTCTGATATGAGGGGACATGTGGGGAGGAAACTGAAGGGAAAAGTAGAAAGGGTCAAAACCATTGGGGAAGCTTGGAAACTGTTTAAAACTACAATTCTAGAAGCTCAAATAAAATATATTCCGCAGGTTAGGAAAGGCACAAACAGGTATAAGAAAAAGCCTACATGGTTAACAAACAAAGTAATGGAAGCTGTAAAAGGTAAAAAGGATTCCTTTAAGCGGTGGAAAGCTAGTCACAGTGAGGCTGATAAAACAGAACACAGGCTATGGCAAATAAAATGCAAGTCTGTGGTCAGGCAGGCAAAAAGGGAATATGAGGAGCATATAGCAAAAAATGTAAAGACCAACAATAAAACTTTCTTCAAATACATTAGAAACAGGAAACCAGCCAGGGAGGCAGTGGGGCCCTTGGATGACCAAGGGGTAAAAGGAGTACTGAAGGATGATAGGGAAATGGCTGAGAAGCTAAATGCATTTTTTGCCTCCGTCTTCACTGTGGAAGATGAGAGGTGCTTGCCCACTCCAGAGCCGCTGAGTTCGGGAGGGGTGTTGAAAGACCTGAGTCAGATTGAGGTGACGAGAGAGGAGGTCCTAAAACTGATAAACAACTTAAAAACTGATAAATCACCAGGCCCAGATGGCATACATCCGAGAGTTCTGAAAGAACTCAAATGTGAACTTCTGGATCTCCTTACAAAAATATGTAATCTTTCCTTAAAATCAGCCTCCATTCCTGAGGACTGGAAGGTAGCTAATGTCACTCCCATCTTTAAAAAGGGTTCCAGAGGAGATCCGGGAAATTACAGGCCAGTCAGTCTGACGTCGATACCGGGTAAATTGGTGGAAACCATTATTAAGGAAAGAATTAGTAGGCACATAGATGAACAGAACCTATTGAGTCAGACTCAGCACGGTTTCTGTAAGGGAAGATCTTGTCTCACTAACCTGTTAGTGTTCTTTGAGGGGGTGAACAAACATGTGGACAAGGGGGATCCAATAGATATTGTTTACCTTGACTTCCAGAAAGCTTTTGATAAAGTTCCTCATCAAAGGCTCCTAAGTAAGCTCAAAAACTGGCTAATTCAGATTAAATTGCCGTGTTGGCACTTTGCGATAAATAAGTGGGTTTTGGGTTGCAGTCTGGGCACGCCGCCTCCAAAAGGCTCGCCATCACTGCCCTAGGGATACAGCCCATTCTACTCCCTCAGAATTCTACCAGGTCATTTGGATTAGATGAGGCAATTGGCTGTCTTTTGTGTTTTTAATTCTTCCTAAAATACATTTATGTTTGGAAATTGGGGAGGGTGCACGGGGGGGGCACCAGAAGGTAGCCTCGCCTAGTGTGCAAAAAACCCTGGCACCAGGTCTGGCTAAGATCAAGTGTGTGTGTAGTATGGACAATTAATTTGTACCTGGATCAAATTCCATGTGGCCCTCAGCTGCAGGAATATTTCCCAGTCAGGGGTCCACAAATGCACTCACAAAGTCACTACTAGGAGTGAGATGATGATGATGACGATGATGACGATGATGCCGATGATGATGTCGATGACGACGACGACGACGACGACGACGACGACGACGACGACGACGACGACGACGACGACGACGACGACGACGACGACGACGACGACGACGACGACGACGACGACGACGACGACGACGACGACGACGACGACGACGACGACGACGACGACGACGACGACGATGATGATGATGATGATGATGATGATGGGATTGTGAGCGAGGAGAAGGTCAGGGAATCTCTCAAGATATGCTGAATTTAGAAAGGATTCAAAAGTAGAAAGACACATTTTCAGTCATTTTCATCTGCTCTTCTCCAGATTCATTCTTGTCCAAAATTTTCTGAAGTTAGCATGAGGCCAGAAAACATTGGCAACCAAAATACATAGACGCTGTCATAATCTGTTTTTTTCTACTATGCAGAGGAGGTGTGAGAAGCTGCAATCTAGAGCAGAAATGTATGAGGGTGAGGGAGATTATTTATTCTTCTACAGGCAATATATTTATATTTATTTATTTATTTATTACTTTGATTTGATATACCGCCCTAACCCCCGTGGGGGTCTCTGGGCGGTTTACACGTGGGGTGCTAGTCACACTGAACCCTAACTAAGGCCACATTGATTCTATGGGTGGGGCTGCCTACCGGCACCCAGGTGGAGGCTGATGTCTCTTCGGCTCGGCTGTTCTTTTTCGGCTCCATTCCCGGCAGCTAGCTGTTCTTTTCCTGGCGCTTAGGCAGTCAGGTGGTCTGATACACAGGTGACGTCCTCCTCTGGTCTGGCTGCGTCCTTCAGGCTCCGCCGCGCCTTTGGATGACGTCGCTGTGCCTCCGCCTCTGCTGACGACAGCCGCCTGCTGTTTCTGCCGCTGGCCACCAGGGATCACTCCTTTCTGGCTCTGCTGCTAATGCTCGCTGCCGCCTTGACGCCATGCCGCTACCTCCGGTATGCTGCTGCAGCCGATGTCCTGCTGCAGCCATCGCCGCCACCGCCGTCGTCGTTGCCTTCCACGCACCTCCGTAGAGGAGGGTGCCCCCTACCCTTCTAAGGGTAGGTTCCCATTTATCTACTCACCGTCAGTTACTTCAGCTTTCGAACCACTGGGTGGGCGGGAGCTAGAACTAGGGTCGAGAGCTCACCCCGACCGCGACATATACACACATATATTGCCATCCTAAGCACAGCAAGGATGCAAGGATTTGGGGGCAGAAACACGGGGAGGTCACAGTAGTTCCGTTATTCTGTCACATCCAGAGAAAACCCAGACGTGACATTGGGTATCTCAAGGAATTGTTGGAAGCTCTGTGGTAAAGCATACTGTTACTGGCAATTCTTAGAGCTGCACAACGTCACTTCCAGATTTCCCCCAAAAGTGATGTAGTGATGCAGCCAACATTGCCAGGTTTTTTTAAAAAAAATCTCCCAGCACCATTCAAAGCAGACACCGACAGGCTCAAGGGGACTGGGGAGAAAAAAGGTGTGGGGGAGAAGACACTTTTTGTTTTGGCTGCAGCAGACTGAAATGGCTACTCCAATGGAGTTCATGTGACTGAGCATCCAATGTATTTTGATAACTATTGGAAGAATTTATTTATTAATTAATTTATTTGTTGTATTTATAACCCACCCTCCCCACAAGCGGGCTCAGGGCGGCTCACATTGCCTGGCACAGAGTGTGTGACTTGCTTGCCCAGGTGAGTCCGTTGCTGATCTGAAGAATCTAAGGCATGTTCCAAAACACTTGCCTAACACCTGCAAATGGAAACAAAATGATTATTTTAGGAGAGGGAATATATGTGATGTATTAAATTTGTAGAACTCTGAGGCTGAAACGTCTGGGCCATTTTACTTGCCTTGGAAACCATTCCGTCTCATCTTAACTTCATTATTTCTTCTCAAATTCCTAGATTATTCATTAAAAACCATTCCCCCAAGAGAACCTCTGTCTGTTTTTACCCCTCTTAAGTCCCCCTTGCTATCCCCAACCCTTGCCTCTACTATTAATCTCTTGATTTATAGTCAAGAGACCCACACGTTCCGGCTGGTTCTGGTCGTGTGGATTCCCTTTGTTTCCATTTCTTCCCATCCATTCTTCATTGGAACAACCAAGCTGGAAGACAGATAAGTATCGCCCACCATCACCCCTACCTGCTAATGCAACTGTGTTTATTTCCTACTGTAATTCTTAGGAACTTGATTGAATGTGTGAGTGCATCAGTATTGTTTGTATGAGATATATTTCTAGTAAAAGACATCAATTTTAACTACAACAGCCTCGAATCCTTTACTGGTAACCTTTAGTGAGATCAGGACCTTGGTATAAATTGGCAAGAACCCATTTATAAATTGCCAATTGCTGTAAATAAAGCAATTCGGCTAACACCAGCCAAGGAACAAGTGTAGCAGAGTTGTTTCAGTTATATAATGGTTCATGAAGAAATGGGTATATTCTGGACACTCATAAACAGAATCTAGAAGGCAGTGGGGGGGTGTTCTGTCCATCAGATAACCAAAATACAGATTTATAATCTGACCTAGATACCACCACAGAGAATGCTAGATGATAAGTCTTCAGCTGATTCCTATTCAATGAGCACTTCTTGGGGACGGGCCTGAGTCTATTCTCCATCCTCCAGATTCCCTTCATCAGAGGTGGCCACATCTTGGAAAACTGGGGCTTCCGGGGTTAGGGTATAATACAGAGAGAGAGAGAGCATGCCAGGACCTCACAGCTCACTTTATTGTCCCACCCTAGATGTATTTGATTAAATGGCTTTTCCATACTATCAGTGTATTCTGTACAAATAGGCATTTGTATAATGCTGGTAGCATATAGCCCTTATATGCTAAAATCAGTCCATTCTTCAAACTACAGAGGAAATATCTTCCATGACGGATCCTTTGATCGTAACCTATGAACTGGATCCACCCTGTGACAGGCCAACATACCTACTACTCATTAATTTTATCCTCTCCTTTGTTCCAGCCGCTGATAATTAAAACTAAGATGTTTCCCACACAGGGACCGGTTTGTACAGTTTCCTCATTGCTGCTGCAGCTGCCGATATAATACAGCAGCAGCAGCAGCAGCAGTGCTTCTACATGGCAGGTTTCCCCATATAGTTCCCCCGCCCAAGTCCCTGGGCAACAGCCGTTTCCTATCACCCTCACTGGAGGGCTTTTCCAGGCTGTTAAATATCATTAATTAAATATTAATTAAATTAAAACAGTGTTCCCTCTAAGATGAGTGAGTGTCAGCTCACAGTTTTTTAGCCTCCAGCTCACACATTTTTGTCATGGCTCAGGAAGGAGAGCTCCAGAGCAAACTAATGTATGCAGCAGCCAAATCGCTCACTCACAACTTTAATGCCAGTAGCTCACAAAGTAGAATTTTTGCTCACAAGACTCCACTGCTTAGAGGGAGCATTCTTCTGGGGTCAGGAAGAAGCAGCTTAATATTGCAATCCATAAACCAGTTAAACAAGCATACTTAATGGAAGATGGGAGGCGACAAATTGTGGGATCAAGTCTGTGGACTTTATTTCTTTTCCCTGTCAGAGCTGCCCAGGGTGGTGGGAAGGAACGAGGCAGTGTTCCCTCCAAGCTGAGTTAGTGTGAGCTAGCTCACAGTTTTTATCCTTCAGCTCACAGATTTTTGTCTTCGCCCAGGAAGGATGGCTCCAGAGCAAACTAATTTATGCAGTAGCCAAAACGTTCACTCACAACTTTAATGCCAGCGGCTCACAAAGTAGAATATTTGCTCACAAGACTCCACTGCTTAGAGGGAGCATTCTTGCAGACTACTGGCAATCATTCTGCATTGACAGAAATATTGTTGTTTAAAAATCCCTCCCCCAATGCGTCTAACAATTTTTTAAAGTCCTTTACAAAGTCCTGCAGTGTTTCCTTTTGCATTCCTGTTCTTTATACCTCTTTCAAGGGGCTTCTCTGGATACTTTCCTTTCCTGCATGGGTAGTCTTCTGGGGCCCTGAACAGAAGTCCAAGACAAGACCCCAGAGTCATTACTGCCCCCCCAACTAGGGCCAAACAACAGATGGCCCTCACCTCATGCTATGCAGGCAGGAACTGCTGCCTTTAGAACCTGCCTACCAAAGTCCCACACAGGGTGGTCACAAGTGGCTGCCACAGTACCGGAACTTGGAGATGTAAATGCCTTTATGTGGGCCCTCCGACGCCAATATGAAGACCCCCTGGAGCTAGAGAGAGCGCGCACACGCTTGAGAGGCCTGCACCAGGGAGGGCACTCAGTGCAGGAGTACTCCGAGGAATTCAAAACATATGCCACGAAACCCCAGGGGCGGCCTGAAGAGGCCCTCATTGAATTTTACCGGGCCGGCCTAAACCACATAATTCTAGATCTGGCCTTGGCCCAGGGCAACCCGCTGATATTGAATGGGTGGATCCAGGTGGCTTGTGAGGCGGAGAACCACTCCAACCTGTTGTGGATGTATCAGCCCCGGGTCCCCACAGGGGCGGCGGCAGTGGTGGTGGAGACGGTGACCAAACGAGGGGCGAGAACTAAGATGAGGGAAGCCATCAGAGACCACCTTGGCCTATGTCTGAGATGTGGATCCTCGAGGCACTTCAGAGCAAGCTGCACCCTCGACAAGAACCCCGGAGATGAGAAGGTGAATGAACGCAAGGCATTTGAGATGAAACCCAAGCCGCCAGGAGCGCGGATGAAGCACCCCAAGGCGCTCCAAGCGGGAGAGTGATGGAAACTTGAAAGCACCTCCTCCAGTGGAGACGAGGCAGACAAGCTGGCGGGAAAAGGCTGGGACCTGCTGTAAAGGGCACAAAAGACGTGGAAAAAACTGTATGATTGGTACAATATAAATGCATAGCTTAAAGTAATGAAATTTTTGGTATTATTAATCTTTTTAAGTTAAATAGAAACTATGGTAATAAAAAGATAAGAGTATACAGAAACTTAAGCAAATTTATAGAAATTCTTTAAATATGGTAATAGAGTTATAAGAAAATATACTGATCTCTTTGTATGTTTTATGTTTGTAAGTGGATGTTTGTTATGTAGTATGTTTGTTTGTTGGTGTATAATATGAAAAATAATAAAAGTGTACCTTATGGGTACTTAAAAAAAAAAAGGGTACAATCTGGCAGGTCCAAAAGTCCCACATGCCAAATTCGGTGAGAACCTCTCCCCCTTT
Source organism: Gekko japonicus (assembly GCF_001447785.1). Lineage (NCBI taxonomy): Eukaryota > Metazoa > Chordata > Lepidosauria > Squamata > Gekkonidae > Gekko > Gekko japonicus. The sequence continues at coordinate 72,313 of NW_015167161.1, forward strand.
ATTTTATGTGACTGTAACTGTAATAAATCCCAAGCAGGGCACCCAAATATGGGTGAGAGCCCTGATCGATTCTGGATGTGCACAGGACTTAATCAGCCAATCACTAGTCACCGAACTTGGGGTACCCGTCCAAGCATTACCTGAACCCTTAGTGTTCACACAGATGGATGGGTCTCCAATGAAAGAGGCATGCAAATACCAAACTGTGCCCCTGGTAATGGGGGCGGAATCCCATTGGAAACAACACTCATTCATTATCACCCCAGCCGCCAAATTCTTGATGGTACTGGGCAACCCCTGGTTATGAAATCATGACCCATACGTTCAATGCAGTGGGGGGGCCCTACACTTCCCAGACCACCGCTGCAAAAATCATGGGTGGAATTCTGGGGGGGGGAGATGCCAACCCCCATTTTGGAGCGGGTTTGTTTGGCGCAAGGAGAGCTCGATCTCATCCCCCCTAAATATAAAGACTTGACTAGAGTGTTTGAAGAGGAGGAGGCAGACGAGCTCCCCCCCACACACACTGTAAGTCGGACTGTATGGTAGAGATTTTACCAGGGCACAAGATGCCCAAAGGGAAGCTGTACTCTATGAGCCCAGCTGAAAAGGAGGAATTACTGATGGTTACTTCTGGCAGACAAAACACTAGGAAATGATTGGGTCTTGATCTGTAGTGCTTTTACTTGAATCCCCTATATCTGTACCCTTCCTGCGTTTAACTTCAGTCCAAACAATAGATGTGTCTAGGATAGTCTCTACCAACTGTCTCAATTAAGTTAGCTTTCTACAACTGGCTGTGGTTGAGAACTGATTGAACCGGGAACCCGACATAGGGGTCCTCACTGGGAAGGAAAGTGGGGCATATATATAAATAAATAAATAAATAAAACAGCACCATACAAACATATAAGAATGTACAGGCCCAGTGAGAACCGCTTTAACTTGGGACCTTAAGGTCATCAGAGAAGAAGTCCAATTGCCCTGGGGACATGGGATAACCCCCTTCACTACCTTTTGTGACCGCTGTTGCTTTTTAGAAGTCTGGGGTGAGGTGGTAAGGTTTTGCTCTGCTCAAGGATGAAGGTGGAGAGAAGGGTCTGTGAATTTCATCATGGGTGTCCCTATATCATCACCTCTCCCTATAATCCAAGTTCTGGTCATGATAATAGTTTCCAAGGGCACCCGGCGCCAACTCCAAGCGCTTCTCCGCTTTTCCAATTTCTACCTCGAATTCATCCCCAACTTTGCCCAGGTTGTCCTTACTGACTTGTTGAAAACAAAGGGGAAGGGTCCCGACAGTAAGAAGCCGGGTACCAAACTGGACTGGTCCCCAGAGTGCCAACAGGCATTTGAGAACCTCAAGAGGTTGTTTACTTCTGAACCTATTTTAAATCACCCTGATGAAACTAAGCCTTTTGTAATCCAAGTCGACGCCTCAGATGTGGCGATGGGCGGAGCCATCCTGCAATGGGGGTGATGGGAAGCTCCACCCTCTGGCATATGTGTCCAAGAAGTTCTCCTCCCCAGAGCGTAATTGGGCTATTTGGGACAAGGAAGCGGCCACTATCAAACTGGCCCTTACTACTTGGAGGCACTGGCTGGAGGGGGTGAGGGTGCCTTTTGAAGTATGGACGGACCACAAAAATTTAGAGGCATTACGCACACCCAGGTGCCTGAATGCCAAGCAACTCTGCTGGGTGGAGTTTTTCTCTAAGTTTCAGTTCATTCTCCAGCATTTCCCGGGGAAATGAACTCTCTGGCTGATGCACTGTCTTGCCTGTCAGGCTTCCCAATCAAACTCTCAACAACGTTCCTGAATAAAGTCCAGTTTATTGAGGTCAGTACTGGTGGTACCATGAATTCTTGCATCAGGAATAACCAAAGGCAAAATTGTGGTTACAGATATACCCCCTTCATACCAGACCCCCTGATATCACAAACCCACTAAGCAAAGCACCTACAAGCATGGGCAAAAAGCAGTAGTTAGATTCCCAGCAGGAAAAGTGGACGAGGGAGAGCCAAGCCTTCAAGGTCACTAGGCAGATAGCAAAGGCAGCAGAGATGCGGGGGTGGAGGAGGGTGCCGGAGAGGACGGAGGAACACAGAGGCCAGGCACCCCCTCCCACATTCCAAGGCATGGCAGCTTCAGCTGACATCACTTCCCACAACACGACAGCTAGCGGGAGGAAGTCCTCGACTCGATGTTCACACCCACCCAGTTGGGGGGGGGGCGGTGGTAACTCGCAGCCAGGTGAAGGCGGATTTCTCCATTGAGGTGGAACCCTGGGTTTGCAAATTTAAAACAGCTTTCTCAGACGGGTACAGGGAGGTCATCCAAACTGACCCCTCAGTGGAACTGAAGGGGGATGGGTGTTGGTATAGAGGTAGGAGGGTGTTCAGTCCCAGAACGTTGAGAGGGGAAGTCCTGACTGTGGCACATGAAAATAAACTGGCGAGGCATTTTGGATACCTGAAAAACCTACACCTCCTGCAAAGACAATTCTGGTGGCCAGGCATGAGAGCGGATGTTTCCCAATATGAGGGTTCCTGCCAGACCTGCCTAATGGGGAAATGGAGACCAGGAAAGCCCCCTGGGACTTTACAACCCCTTGAAACACCCGAAAGTGATTTCAATGGACTTCATAACCGACTTACCACCCAGTAAAGGTAAAAGTGATCTGTGGGGTGGTTGACATGTTTTCCAAACAAGCACATTATATTCCTTGCACACAACTGCCCTCAGCTAAGTCATTGGCCAAGCTTTTCATGCACCACATTGTGAGGCTCCATTCTGTTCCTCGCAAGATCATTTCAAACAGGGTGTCACAGTTCCTTACTAAGTTCTGGAAAGAACTGCTGCAGGTGTTGGGGGTAGAACAAGGCCTGAGCAGTTCCTACCACCCAGAGACGGATGGACAAACGGAGAGGGTGAACCAGGTGGTTGAGCAGTTCCTCCGGTGCTTCACCAATTACCAGCAGGACAACTGGGTCGACCTCCTCCCTTATGCGGAATACAGTTATAATAGCTCAGTACACAGTACCACTGGCCTCTCTCCCTTTAAGGCTGTGCATGGGTACAAAGGGGGCCCCCTCCCCATAGTAACTACCCAGGAGCCCAAACCCGGGGATTTGCAATCATAGTGGGGGGACCTGAAGGGGAGCTGGTCCACCATCCAAGAGACTCTGAAAAAAGCAAAAGAGGACTACAAAAAACAGGCGGATAAAGGGAGAGCTCCGGAATGGGAGCTGAAAGCTGGGGACTCTGTGTACCTTTCAACAAAGAATCTGAAGGGGATACAACCAGGGAGGAAGTTGGGGTGGAAGTATATTGGGCCGTTCAAAGTAGTGAGGGTTCTGAACAAGGTGGCGGTGGAACTTGAGTTACCTAAGAATTTGAGGCATATTCACCCCGTGTTTCATTTCAGTTTATTAAAAAAGGACCCAGGCCCGAACGAGTGGAGACCTCGTCCAACTGCTCCACTTCCTCTGATGATTGATGGATAAATTCTTGATTACAAATTGGTATGGAATAAACTGTACTATTTGATTAAATGGAAGGACTTTGATGAATCGCATAATGAGTGGGTGAAATGCAAACATGTTGGGCATTCCATAACAAATACCCTCACAAGCCAAAGGGGAGCAGGTAGAGAAAGAGGTACTTTTCTCCCTTTCTCACAATACAAGAACTCCTTGTGGGCACTCCATGAAATTGCTGAGCGGTCGGGTTAGAATGGATAAAAGGAAGTCCTTCTTCACCCAAAGAGTGATTAACACATGGAATTCACTGCCACAGGAAGTGGTGGCGGCTACAAGCATGGACGGCTTCAAAAGGGAATTAGATAAGCATATGGAGCAGAGGTCCATCAGTGGCTATTAGCCACAAGGTATAGATAGGGACTATGGGGCAAGTGATGCTCTGTCTTCTTGGTGCTTGGGGGGTCAACAGTGGGATGGCTTCTAATGTCCTGGCCCCACTGATGGACCTCCTGATGGCACTGGTATTTCTGGCCACTGTGTGATACAGAGTGTTGGACTGATGGGCCTTTGGCCTGATCCAACATTGGCATCTCTTATGTTCTTATGTTCTTAGGGGTAGGAGGGCCTTGGGGAGGGCGGTATGTCAGGCTCTCGGTGCATCTTTCAGTTTACAGTGCGCCTGTCCTTGAGAGAGGAGGCTCCCTCCCTCCCTCCCTTTGAAGTGTCTGGGTCTTGTCACCTTCCGGGATGCCAAACGGCCTGGCATCTCAAATGTCTGTGCTCTTACTTCCATGATATGTAAGGCTACATGCCTTTAGGAGAAGGGGGGGAAGCTGACGGTTACTTCTGGAGGGCAAAATACTGTGGGGTGATTGGGTCCTGATCTTTAGTGCTTTTACCTGAATCCCCTATATCTGTAACCTTCCCACGTTTAGCTTCAGTCCAAACAATAGATGTGTCTAGGATGGTATCGATCAACTGCCTCAATAAAGTTAGCTTTCTACAACTGGCTGTTGTTGAGAACGGATTGAACTGGGAACCTGACAGGTCCAACGCCATACAGTCCACCCTCTTAAGCATCAATTTTCTCCAGGGGAACTGACCTCTGCTGTCTGGAGATGAGCTGTAATTCCAGGGAATCCCTAGGTCCCACCTTGAGGTTGGCATCCCTGATTTAGATTCCACCTTACAAAGCAGCTATTTTCTCCAGGTGAATTGATCTCTGTTGCCTGGAAATCAGTTATAATATCAGGGATCTCCAGCTACTACCTGGAGCCTCAGACAAGGTTGATGTGAGCCATGTAAACCTGCTCTTCTTCTTTTTCTTCTTTCCACCTTTCTGTTGGGTGGGCAGAACTATGGGCAGTGATCTCTCTGACAGTATGGGACCGGGGCAACTGCCCGTGTTGCCCCTTTGTTAAGACTGGCTCTGCTTTCCCCATGAGGAAAACTTCTTTCTCTTCAAGCTCTGCTAGAAAAAATTAGGCAGACAAGATAGAATGTTTAGTTTGAACTGGGGGGCACCAAGGTTCAAATGTGCACACGTGGCCCAGGCACAAGACTCAGTGTGTGCCCCCAGGCAAGTCACTTTCCCAATTCAGCAGTTTGAGAATCTTTACCTGAGATACTGAGGACTGAACGTGTGGCTTTATGAGTGCAAAATTGTGCTTTACCACTGAGCCATGGCCATTCAACCAAATTATATTGTTTTAGTGTTGAGTACAGGCATGAACAGCTTCAAGAGGGAATTGGATAAACATATGGAGCAGAGGTCCATCTCCCTTATATATAAAAGCTGAATGGTGGTGGCACTTCTCTAGAACATTCCACACGCTCCGGAATTGGTTGGCGCCCTGGTGTGTCACTCAGAATCTGTCCCTATCCACTGGCTGCATTGCTTGAGTCTTGCCTCCAACATTCTAAACAGTTTGCTGTTCCTCTCCCCCCCATAGCCAGTCAGAACACAGAGGTTATTTGCATATGCAGCCTCATTGGCCTTTGCCTCGGAACAGAGAGGTCGTTTGCATATGCGACTTGATTGCCTCTAACATTCTAAACAGTTTTCTGTTCTGAGGTAAAATGTGTCAAATCTCCAGGTGAGAGCTGGAGATCACTCAGAATTGCAACTGCTTTCCAAATAGCAGAGATCAGTTCCCCTGGAGAAAATGGTGGGCTCTGTGTCCAATGTGATGTAGCAGTCAGGGCTTCAGAGCATGGGAGAGGCTGCAGGTGTGTGGAGGGTGGAAAGCTGAAGAGTGAGGGGGAAATAAAGGTAGGTTGATGACTGGCTGGGAAGGAGATAGGGTTGCCAACTCCAGGTTGGAAATTCCTGGAGATGTGAGGGATGGAGCCTGGAAAGGGTGAGGTTTCAGGAGGCGTGGGACCTCAGACAGGTTCAAAGCTGAAGATTCCACCCTCCAAACCAACCATTCCCTTCTGGGGAACCATCGTTGCCAATTTCCAGGTGAGGGCTGGAGATCACTCAAAATTACAACTGTTCTTTAGGTAGCAGAGATCAGTTCCTCTGGAGAAAATGGTGGACTCAGTGTCATTATACCCTGCTGAGGTCGCCACAGCAAATTGACACTGAGTGTCCAAGGCCGGGGCACCCGCCAAGATCCTCTTTCTAGAGACCATTGTATTTATTTCCATAACGGGCCTTTTTCCTAGTTAGCTAATAAATAAATAGCCAGAAGGTATAGCTGGAAAACTGGGGCAGTGATACTTTGTATTCTTGGTGCTTGGGTGGCAACAGTGGGAGGGCTTCTGGAGTTCTGGCCCTGCTGGTGGACCTCTTGATGGCACCTGAGGTTTGGCCACTGTGTGACACATAGCTGTGGACTGGATGGGCCACTGGCGTGATACAACACGTTCATACAGAAGGTGTGTAGACCATGCTGCATTATGGAACACTGACAGAACTCTTACATTCCTCTTTGTCATGGAAATGCCCCCAGTCACCCACTGCTTCAAACATTGTCTTTCCCTGCCCCTTGCAGCAGTTTGGCAAAGCCCAGCACACCCAGATTCATCCAGATAAGTAGTTCTGCCCTCACTGGCAGGAGAACTCCAGAACTGAACCTGTGACACATGCAAAATATATGCTACACCATGGAAGTATGGTGGGAGCATGTAGAATTGCCAGTCACACATTGACCATTCCCTCATGCTTTTAACAACAGGCTCAAAGCCAAAATTCAGGAGCGAATGGGGAATGTTTCATGTGACTGATTTCAGCAGCTGTTGTTAAAAACACAGGAGCCAAGAGGAATCTGGGAGAATGCACTGGCTGTCAGAAAGTCGGATCGGTCCGGGGTTAGGGCTCCCTCTCCTGACCTTTGACGGGGCGCCATTGGTGCCAGCATCAGAGGTTAGGAGTTTGGGTGTGCTCCTGGACTCCTCGCTAACGATGGAGGCCCAGGTAGCAGCCACTGCCAAGTCGGCCTTTTACCACCTTCGGCTGGTGCAGCAGTTGGTCCCTTTCCTTTACCGTGATGACCTAGCCACAGTGATCCATGCAACGGTCACCTCGAGGTTAGACTACTCTAACGCTCTCTACATGGGGCTGCCTTTGTTGCAAATCCGGAAGCTGCAACTAGTGCAGAATGCTGCAGCCAGGCTGTTGACGGGTCTTCCTAGACGAGATCACATCCGGTCTGTGCTGAAAGCGCTGCACTGGTTGCCGATAGTTTACCGGATTCGCTTCAAAGTGCTAGTTCTTACCTTTAAAGCCCTATATGGCCAGGGACCAGCCTACCTAAGGGACCGCCTTTCCCCACATGTTCCCCCAAGGGCACTATGGTCGGGCGATCAAAATCTCCTGGACGTTCCAGGTCCCAGGACCACCAAATTGGTGATGACCAGGGCTAGGGCATTTTCGGTGGCGGCTCCTATCTGGTGGAATGAGCTCCCAGGGGAGATCTGGGCTCTGCGGGACCTAGTACAGTTCCACAGGGCCTGTAAGACGGAGCTCTTCCGCCAGGCTTTCGAATAGGAGCTGCCACCATCATTGTTCCATCACCAGTGTTCCACCAACGCCCTATGATTTCCGCATATTGCTACCGCTGGTGCAGGCATCATTGGAGGGAACGGGACGTGTTTAGGGGATGGCAGGGCAGTGGGATTCGCATTGCTGTGGTTGTCTAGCTATGCCATGGAGAACACCATCTTGGTTTTTAAAATCTTAAAATTCTTAATATCTGGAATTGAACAGAGGAGCACTGGAATTGTTTTATGATGTTTATTTAATTGTGTATTAACTGTTTATTGTATTTTAACATTTTATATTGTTCATTATTACCTGGCATTATGCCCTGCTAGCCGCCCTGAGCCTTCGGGGAGGGCAGGATAGAAATCCAAATAAATAAATAAGAAATAAAGGTTTCTCATTCGAAAATCACATTTCTTTTAGATGTGTTTTTAACTATATAATTTGTAATTAATAAAATATCCTGTATAATACTGCACATACGCATTTTGGTTAGACACATTTATGCATATTTGCATTATTCCTCCCCCCAGAAATAACCCAAACTAACAAAAAATTAAAATTCTATGTCATCACACTACTTATTTTAAACAAATATTATTACTTCTTGCAATGCTTTAGAACCTGTTTTAAGAACATAAGAAGATGTCAGCTAGCTGCCATGTTTCACTTGTATTTGTCCTTTCCTGACTGTGGCGTGACTGCGCATGCTTCCTCACTTGCTTTGCTCGCTTGCTGTAAACAGCGATAGGGAGGAGCTCATGAGACCATGCGAACTGGTGCTGCCAGACTGGGTTATCTCACTAACCTTGAGGAGGAGGGAGGGCTTGCGTTCCACTGTTGGTGTGAATATTTCTCCTCTCATGAGGCATGGAGACTCTCCCGTTCATTATGTAACCTCCTGCCGGGAGAATTCCCACACGGGCGCTTGGATTTAATTTGCTTAGCCAATTGCAGCATCATGTTATATGTAGTGATGCATCTCCCCCATTGTCATTCCTAACAATATACCTGTAGATCATGATAATGGACCTGTAGTCTAATAAAGCATAACGATTCCCGCAGTTGCCGTCGGTCAGAGAGCAACGGATGAAACAGGGGCTCTGTCTAAGATGTGGGGAGCAAGGCCATTTCGCAGCCAACTGTCCCTCGGGGGAGGCGAGAGGATCGGCAGGCAGGGAAGAAGGTGACAAGTGCCGGAGCGACTTGCTTCCAAGAAAAGGGACAGCAAAAGTCAGAACCCCCCGTGCCCTGCAAGCCAAGGTGGATGTGCTGGAGAATGAGTCGAGCAGGGAGGAGGAGATGGAACCGGCGGGAAAAGGCCAGGTCCTGCTGTAAGTGGCGCTGAGCAGCAGGACCCAGCAGTGGAGGCACCTAAAGTAGTGAGCAGCTATCCACCCCTCTTTTTCGTGACAGTAACTATTATGAACCCCGCTATGGGCACGCATATTAGGGTTCGGGGTCTTATAGACTCGGGGTGCAGATGAGATTTAATCAACCCCTCCTTGGTATCGGGACGCAGACATGGTCCGGTTGGCAGAGCCTTTAGTTTTCACCCAAATGGATGGGTCTCCGATGAAAGAGCCCTGTAGATCTGAGACTGTACCTTTACGCATAGGGGCCGGGGATCATTGGGAAGAACGGACTTTTATTGTGTCCCCAGGGGCTAGATTTCCCATGGTGTTGGGAAACCCATGGCTCCATGGATATGATCCATATATTTTGTGGGGAAACAGGATTGTCAAGTTCATCTCCCCCTAATGCCAATGCCATGTGTGGAACACGAAGTGGGGTGTGGCTCCTGACAGTGATCAAGTTCGGGCGTGTTTAGCTACTGAGGAACTCACCAAAATCCCTCGGAAGTATAGAGACCTATCTCAAGTATTTGCCAAAGAAGAAGCCGATGAGCTTCCCCCCCACCGCAACTCAGACTGTGCGATTGAGTTGTTGCCAGGGCACAGAATGCCCAAGGGGAAGCTCTATCCTCTCTATATGTCCAAAGTATCCATAAAATTAATTCATGACAATGATTGACAAACACTAATGTGAACAATGGCCTTGCATCTCCTTGGAAAGTTTGGGTAAGCCAGGTTTGTATGTTGTTGTTTTTAATTTTAGTCACGCACTAGAGAGCATCAATATGTATGGCCTCACTGGACCAGATTCAAGGCTCTTAGCTAGCAGCTAGCATTCTGTTCCCAACTGCAGCCTTCCAGAGGCCTCTGGAAGCTAAAAGAGCTGTTTGCCCTTCCCCATTCTCTCAACAGCATTTCATATTAAGAGGTTCAGTGTCCCTGAATGCAAGCTTGATTAAGTTCACAATATATTTCATCTCTATGGGTCCCCCCCCTAAACTTCCCACCCACATCTTGTGGCAGTGGCTTTCACAAGTTAATTTGGGAGGGCAGTTTTCAGAGGCCCGCAACAGTCATCCTTCCTACCCAGCTCAGCTGTTTCAAGCACGCAACACCGAAAGCAGAGTCGACAAAAAGTGGCCACTCAAAGTTTCCTCTAAGCTGAGTTAGTGTGGGCTAGCTCACAGTTTTTTAGCCTCCGGCTCACACATTTTTGTCTTAGCTCAGGAAGGATGGCTCCAGAGCAAACTCATTTATGCAGTAGTAGCCAAATCGCTCACTCACAGCTTTCATGCCAGGAGCTCACAAAGTAGAATCTTTGCTCACAGGGCTCCACAGCTTGGAGGGAGCACTGAAACACCACAATGGGCAAGTAGTCTTGCAGAGTCGCACAGGACACCTCCAAGTAAATATGGGTGGGTTGTTTTAAAGGGGCATCCATCCACACTAAATCTTTGGAAGCAAGAATCTATGCTCCGGCTGTGATATCTCCCAGGCACATTCCTCACTACAAGCCTGTACCTTGAAGAGAGCTGCGTCCTCCTCGCAGTTGTAGTCCTGTTTGCCGGCATGCTTCCAAAGGATGCAGAAGATGCTCTTCTCCTCGTTCTCCCACACCAGGCCCGATTACTTGTTGCTGTCAATCTGCTTGATCAGCCACTGCCAAGTTTCCCGTTGCTGCTGCTGCGGCTGCTGCTGCTGCTGCCGCCGCCGTCCAAAGTCATGTCTGTCAGAACCCACAGCCAACAACGAAGTACACGCATTCAGGAACATAGGCACTGTTAAGAATGGCGGCGGCCCCATGGGCATAATAAGATATAGGGTATTCGTATGCACACACCCCCACAGCACTGGCCAATTAGGCACCCTCCCACGCGCGGACCGCTTAGAACTGGCCTAAAGCTTAGAGACCGTTAAGTAGCTGAAGCTGAGAACAAACACTCTCTCACGACACCTAGGGGAAACCCAGACACCACAACACCCTCCTGCACATCTGTATAGATAAGCATTTCGGCACACAGCAAAGAAAGCACAGACAGGAATCCAGTAGCAATTAACCTGAAAGGAAAGCAATAGCAATTAACCAGATACAGACCAAATTCCCCAACCTTCATGGCAGCATAGCTGACAATGCCACGTGCCCAGCCGTCGCCGCCCCTGCATGCCCCCCCAATCACGCCACACACCCCGCTTCGCACAAACACGCCTCTTGCTCGCCAGCAGTGCAACCCGAGAGCGCGGGACTGTCAGACCAGAGGTGGCGCATGTGTACTGGCCGCAACGAGGTGGCAAAAAGCCCACACTCTTCAAAAGCCGCTCCCAGGCTCCCCAGCTGCACTCGGCTTCTTGCCCACTCTCATGCAGGCTCCACGCCAGGCACTCTTTTTCGACCCCCGCAGACCTGACTGTCCTCCCTGCTTGCTTCTGGGTGGTGGTGGAGTCACTCGCTGCTGCAAATAAACGGGAGTTTTCGAGCAGCGGAGGGAAGGGCACCCAAAGCAAATACTGGGCTGGCAGTACTGGCAGTCTTTCAAGCGCCTGCTGTAGGGATGCCATCCTCCAGGTGGGACCTGGGGATCCCCCAGAACCCGTCTCGGGGGCCCGTCCTAGATGAGTTTACGTCCAAGTAAATCTCATCCCTTCCTGTTGCTAAACATCTCCCCCCCCCCAGCCCCCCCCGCTGCTACACAATCCCAGGTTTGGTGTGCCGGGCTATGCCACATTCTTTTTAAAATAAAAATTAATTTCCTTTCCAGAGGGTTAATTCCCTCCCTTCTCCTGCTAAGAGCAATTTTGGGAGGAAAGTTTTTCTGGGTTTTCGTTCACATCATTGCAGAAGGGAGGGAGGGAGAAAGAGAGAGAGAGAGAGAACAGGGAGAAGGAAGGAAGGACGGAAGGAGGGGAGAGAGAGAGAGAATTTGCAATGGTAAAGGAAGGGAGGCTTTTCTTTTCTTTCAAAGCACCCCTCCATAAAACATATCTGTGAGATCAATAACAGCGGATGTAGAGAAAAATGCTTGGTACACCAGAGGGGGGGGCGTTGGCGTTGGAGGAGAACCAATCGGGTGACTATGAACACCGCACCAACTGGAGCCGTGAGCCAACCCAGGCCCTGCACCGGAGGCAGGTAGTGCAAAAAAAGTCAATGAAAAACAATGAGGGGGGGGAACAGTCCGGCGTCTCGCAAGCACGAGAGAGGGGGAGGGGGAGGGAGAGGGTGTGTGTGCATGTGCAGGGGGAGGGCGAGAAGGCAGAGAGGCGGCACAACACCAGCTGGGGCCCCATCTGGGTTGGAGTCTGGGTCACTACAGCAGGTAGGGCCCGCCTCTGCTGACTCCGGGACTGGCTCACTCCCCCGCGCTTTGTATCCCGTGGCCCGCCTACGGCGGAAGAGCCACACTCAAGGGGCCAAATGTGACTCACGAGATGCAGTTTACCAACCACCTTACTAGTCTACTTTGATGACATTTTGCTGTACTCCCCTGACAAATCCTCTCATGTGCAGTTGGTGAGGGAGGTGCTCAAAACGTTGCACAAGCACAAACTGTTTGCCAAACTGTCAAAATGCGAGTTCCATCAGACAGAAATTGACATTCTGGGTTATCACATCTCACCCCGCGGCATAGAAATGGACCGGGGAAAGGTAAAGGACGTTTTGGGGTGGGAGGCCACTAAAACTCGCCGGCAACTTCAAAGCTTCCTAGGGTTTGCCAATTTCCATAGAAATTTTCTGCTGAACTTTGCTCAAGTGAGCTTACCCCTTACTGACTTACTGAAAACAAGGGGGAAGGGACCGGAGGCTGCTAAGTCGGAAGCTAAGCTGCTTTCAACCCCTGAGTGCCAAGATGCGTTCGATAAATTAAAAGCTCTTTACACCGCCAAACCCGTGTTGGCACACCCAGATGAAACAAAGAAATTTGTGGTACAAACTGATGCTTCAAATGTGGCGATGGGCAGTGCGATCCTGCAAGAGGGGGCAGACGGAAAACTCCATCCCCTAGCATACATGTCCCGCAAATTCACTGACACCGAACGTAATTGGTCGGTCTGGGACAAAGAGGCAGGGGCCATCCGGCTAGCACTCTCCACATGGAGACATTGGTTGGAAGGGGCGAGACTGCCGTTTGAAGTGTGGACGGATCACAAAAATCTTGAAGTCCTCCATACCCCCCAAAACCTAAACGCCAAACAACTTCAGTGGGCTGATTTCTTCTCTAAGTTTCAATTCACCCTACACCATTTCCCAGGCAAATCGAACTCTCTGGCAGATGCCTTGTCCCACCTCCCGCAGCACGAAAGCCGATGCAAGGAGGTCCTAGGTTCCATGTTCACGCCTTCTCAATTGGGCGGAGTGGTGACGACACGAGGGCAAGCTAAATGGGCCCTCCCCCTGCCTCCTCCTCCCGGGGGATGGGAAACCAAGTTTGCCGCTGCCTTTTCGGAGTTTGACAGACAGGAGGTGGAGGTGGCGGGGGACTTGGTGCAAGGAGGGAACGGTTCCTGGTATAAAGAAGAAAAGCTTTTTGTTCCGAGACTTTTGCGGGGGGAGGTAATGGGCCTGGTACATGGATCTAAGCCGGCTGGCCACACGGGCTTTGTAAAATCACTGCATCTCCTACAGTGCCAGTTCTGGTGGCCACACATGCACAAGGATTTATCTCTGTATGTACACTCCTGCCAAACTTGCATCATGTGTAAACCCCGTAAGGGGAAAAAACCCGGATTATTGAAACCATTACCGACCCCTAGTAGGCTGTGGGAGGTGATTTCCATGGATTTCATCATGGACTTACCCCCTAGCAAATCCATGACGGTAATTTGGGTAGTCGTGGATTTGTTCTCCAAGCAAGCCCATTTCATTTCATTCCCCAGTTTGCCGACAGTGCGAGCGTTGACTAAAGCATTTCTCAGACATGTTTTCAGTCTCCACACATTGCCTACCAAGATAATAATGGATAGGGGCTCCCAATTTATTTCGAGATTCTGGGGGGAGCTCATGGAACTTATGGGGATAGAATGGGGGCTGAGCAGTGGCTATCACCCAGAGACTGATGGACAGTCGGAACGTGTCAATCAAACACTTGAACAATACTTACAGTGCTTCACAAACTATCAACAAGACAATTGGGTGGACGTACTGAAAAAGAAAATAATTAAAGAACTTCAAATTTTACAGGAACAATTGAATACATTAATGAACCAGGAAATGTATTGGAATCTGAGAAAGTTCCAACAGAAATCATTTGAAGGGACAAATAAACCGGGGAAATACCTGGCGTGGCAATTGAAAAAAAAGGCGGGAGAATAAAATCATAAGAAGAATAATAGAAGGGGGGAAAGAAATTGTAGACAGCAAAGTAGTTAATAGAGCATTTTTTAAATATTATGCAAACCTTTTTGCAAAGACAAGATAAGGAGGTACTTGGATAAAATGGGGATGCCAAAGATATCGGAGAATATTAAGGAAATGCTGAATAATCCAATAACGAAGGACGAGATTTATAAGGCAATTCAGGAGGTGAAGTTGGGGAAAGCTCCAGGACCAGATGGTTTTACGGCAAAGTTTTATAAGAAATTTAAAGAGGAGCTTGTCCCAATCTTTGAACTTTTGACAAACAAAATAAGAGAAACAAAGAAAGTACCAGAAACGTGGAAAGAAGCTACAATTTCGCTTATCCCCAAAGAAACACAGGATTTGACAGATGTGAAGAATTATAGACCGATTTCTCTTTTGAATAATGATTATAAACTGTTTGCGGAAATTATTGTGGAAAGACTTAAGATATACCTGCAAGATACAATTGAGGAAGAGCAAGCAGGTTTTTTACCCAATAGACAGATAAAAGACAATATAAGAGTGGTTATTGATGCAATTGAATATTATGATTAGCACCCAGAAAAAGAAGTTGGCTTTTTTCTTTGTGGACGCAGAAAAAGCATTTGACAATTTAAATTGGGACTTTATGTATAGCGTGATGGGAAAAAATAGATATCGGAGAGCAATTAAAAAATATAATAGAAGCAATTTACTCGGAACAGAAAGCAGCATTGGTAATTAATACGGAGATTACGGATTACTTTAAAGTGCAAAAGGGGACAAGGCAAGGATTGTCCCTGTTATTATTTATATGGATATTGGAAGTACTGTTGAAACAAGTTAAGGAGGACAAAGAAATCAAAGGTTTAACCAATAAAGGTTTTTCTTATAAATATAGAGCCTTTGCGGACGACATAATGTTTATGGTAGAAGACCCAGTCCGAAATTTACCATTGCTAATGGAAAAAATAAAAGAATATGATCTAGCAGGTTTCTATGTAAACAAAAACAAATCTAAGGTGATGTGTAAAAATATGACGAGAGAGAAACAAGAGTTGTTACAGAGGTTGACACAGTGTGAAGTTGTGAAAAAGACTAAATACTTAGGGATTGATTTGACAATGAAAAACATAGACCTTTACAAGAACAACTACGACAAACTTTGGCTTAAAATACAGCAGGATATCAAAAAATGGGATACATTGAATTTGTCACTGTTGGGGAGAATATTGGTGGTTAAAATGAATATTTTACCATGACTGATGTTTTTATTTCAGACGATTCCAATAGCGAGATAGGTGAAAATATTTAATCAATGGCAAAGAGAAATTTCAAAGTTTGTATGGGCCGGGGAAAAAACACGGATTAAAATGAAGATTTTATGAGATGCAAAAGAAAGAGGTGGAGTTCAGTTACCGAATGTTAGATTGTATCATGACGCAGTATGCCTAACCTGGTTACAACAATGGATTACGTTGGACAATAAAAAACTGTTGGCGTTAGAAGGACATGATTGTAAATTTGGTTGGCATGCCTATCTATGGTATGAGAAAATAAAAATGGAGGGGTTTTTTAAACACCATTATATTAGAAGGACGTTATTTGATACATGGACTAAGTATAAAAGTTTTTTTCAGATGAGAGACCTCTTTGGATTGTACCGGCAGAAGTCATAAGACCTTTTTTGGCGTATAAAGGAGATATGTTGAAATTGGTGGGAAAGACAGATGAACTGAAAATGGAAGAGGATTTGGCTTTTAAATATGGTTGGTTACAGTATAGACAAATTTATGATTTGTTTTAAAAAGACAAAAAAACTTTTGGGTTTAGAAAAATGTATGGGAATGTATGGTTTGAGGGGAGTAAAAAGCTGATTTCTAAAATGTATAAGATATTGCTAAAATTGTATACAGAGGATGAGACAGTTAAGGAACAGATGATAAAATGGGCGGTTAACATGAATAAAGAAATATCTATGTCATCTTGGGAATTTTTATGGGAAAATGCAATGAAAATATCAACATGTAATAATTTAAAAGAAAATTGCTTTAAGATGATGTATAGATGGTATATGACACCGAAAAAGATTGCAAATATGAATAGTAATATGTCAAACAAATGTTGGAAATGTAAAAAAATGGAAGGCTCGTTTTATCATATGTGGTGGACATGTGACAAAGCAAAAAGGTTTTGGACTGAGATACATGCAGAAATGGAAAAAATTGTGAAATGTAAGTTTAAAAAAGAATCGGAAATACTACTTTTGGGACTTAAAATGGAAGAAGTTAATATGGCAAAAAGAACATTGATGTGGTATATGATTACAACTGCCAGAATGACATATGCTCAATGTTGGAAACAAGATAAGGTACCCGAAGTTGGGGAATGGATAAAGAAATTACTTTT
>NW_015167161.1:89370-91063 GCF_001447785.1 Gekko japonicus
GTCTCTTGCTATATGTTATATGTTGTTGGAGGTAGTTATGTGTTGTTTGTATGTATGTCTGTAGTATATAATGGAAAAAAATTAATAAAAGTGTACCCTCGGGTACTTTAAAAAAAAGAAGAAATGTTTATGTTTACACTAATACACTTCTAATAATTGTTGTTATTTTTGTCTGGGTTCTTTGCACGGACCTCCTAATTACTGTAAAGCAATTGCAGTAAAGCAGATATATATGAAGATCTTCACAGAAAGAATTCAAATAAATATGCCTGCTTCTCATTCTTGGAATCCCTGTTCCCTTAGCTGTTCTGCACCCTGCAGAAACTGCACCGGTTCAGTTTCAACATTCTGTTAATGACACATCATCACAAGCAGTTAGGATGTTAATCAAGAGCCCAGAATATCAGGCGTTCAGCCAGAAGAGGAGCTCAGTCAACAGGTAGTTTTAAGCCAATATATCTTTTTATCACTGTTGTGGTCATCACTGTTATCCTGTAATTGAGATAAATTTGCCATCCCACTCTTTCTGTGCTTTCTGTGGGCCTGTAATGACTAAATAATGTCTGTCTTCAGGTTTTCAGCAGACATTGTCTCTTATTTTACCGTATACACTTTCACATTCATGGTTTCAATGAGACAGCACAATATTGGAAGCTGAAACATGCAGCAACCTTTGTTCACTTAAATTATTGGGAGGCTGATGAACAGTTATTAACAACCATGTTCCTTCACACCCACTTGAACATTATCATAATTTCTCAGTTACACATACTGCTTGGCTGCTAATCGCTACAATTTTAGCATGACTCATGACCAAAGGAGTTTTATTACGGCTGCCAAACACCAAATGAAAATCCAAAGGGAAGTAGTTTTGCGGAGTGGCCCATCAAAAGTCTACTTAACCTAATTTTTAAAAAATTATTTTTTTATTATTTTTCAAAATAAACTACAAACATCCGAACTACAAAATGATGTGTTAACAAAGTGAACACACTAAGCATCAACATTACATTAACCCCCCCCAAAAAAAGGGTACATACAAGTTAAAATCTATCTATAACTTCAAAAAAAAGGCGAGTCCTTATATTACTTATTCCTAGGAATAACCTTGTGTTTCTTCAAATATTCTGTCACAGGAAACCACATAGTTATAAATTTTTCCGGTTGCTTTTCTGACTGCAGCATAAAGATGCCATTTGAGATCTTACCTAACACAAAATTATCTCATAGTTTAAAGGTAAAGGTAAAGGTTCCCTTGCTCGAAAGCCAGTCGAATCCGACTCTAGGGTTGCGGTGCTCATCTCCGTTTCAAAGCCGAAGAGCCAGCGCTGTCCGAAGACGTTTCCGTGGTCATGTGGCCGGCATGACTAAACACCAAGGCGCATGGAACACTGTTACCTTCCCACCGAAGTGGTACCTATTTATCTACTTGCAATTTCTTGCTTTCGAACTGCTAGGTTGGCAGGAGCTGGAACTAGAGACAGGAACTCACCCTGTCTTGCGGCACCCGGGTCTTGAACTGCTGAACTACTGACCTTCCACAGCCTGCAGTTCAGCGTCTTAACCACTTGAGCCACCACAGCTCCTATCTCATAGTTTAGAGCACCATATTCGCTAAGTAGTCTACTTAAACTATTTGATACTTTAAAGGTAAAGGTTTCCCTTGCTTGAAAGCTAGTCGAATCCAACTCTA
>NW_015167161.1:91321-101090 GCF_001447785.1 Gekko japonicus
TGCTCAGTGGCATGCTTAAGTTGTAAGTATAGATACCAGGGTACCACACTTCTCAGCTTATAGTCTATGGCTGCTTTAGGTAATATACCTTTTTTGGAGGTTATATCACCATACCTAGTCATTCTAGCAGCTTTCCATTTGTCCAGGTGTGCCGGAGCCACCGCATCTCTAAACCAGGACTGGGAAATAAACGGTAAATACCGAGATATCGGTGGAAGTAAAGATTCATACATTTTCTTCCATAACGCTAACATTGGTTTCATAAGTGAGTTCGGACCTTTAAGTATGTGTGGGAGAGAGTTTTTTCCCCAAAATATTACTTGTAACGGTACTGGATAGATCATGTCCGAATATATTTGAATCCAGTCCTGCGGTGGTTGCCTGCGTAATATTTTAATTATGTTAGCTAGTTGAACAGCTTGTCTATAAACCGTAATATTTGGGTATCCAAAGCCTCCTCTGTTTTTTGGCCTACATAAGGTGGAGAACCCTATCCTTGCTTTCTTACCCGCCCATCGAAATCTCATAGTTTAGAGCACCACATTCGCTAAGTAGTCTACTTAAACTATTTGATACTTTAAAGGTAAAGGTTTCCCTTGCTTGAAAGCTAGTCGAATCCGACTCTAGGGGGTGGTGCTCATCTCTATTTCCAAGCTGAAGAGCCATCGCTGTCCAAAGATGTTTCTGTGGTCATGTGGCTGGCATGACTAAATGCCAAGACACACAGAACGCTGTTACCTTCCCAGCGAAGCAGTACCTATTTATCTACTTGCAATTTCTTGCTTTCAAACTGCTAGGTTGGCAGGAGGTGGGGCCAGAGGTGGGAGCTCACTCCATCATGCGGCACTAGGGTCTGGAACTGCCGAACTACAGACCTTCCAGTCTGCAGCTCAGCATCTTAACCTCTTACATGGGGGGGGGATAGCTTTGGAAGTGGCTCAGACTTCACGGCTGTTGGACAGATAAAAGAAGAATATCCAACTCCCTGAACGCGCTGCTCAGAATTGACTCTGTGGCAATTGACCTATTGGAAGTAGAAAGATTACCCAGTGCAGGAAACAATTGGAGGTTGGTTTTAAAGTTTAATCAAACCACCATCCCCCCTTATGTTACTAAAGATGGGGGGAAATTGGAATCCTTTCAAATTTGGCCCAAAAGACTGTTTAGCGAAACTATAAGAAAGGTCCCTCCACTGATTAAACCTAAAGAAAGTGGTATTCTCAGGCCTCAAACTGACATGGAGGATCTTATGGACAGTTCAACTAATATGCCACAAGACCAGTTAATTGCACCCAGGCTACCATCTAATTCAGAGAGCTACCATGGGTTACTAGAAAAAATACAGGAAACAATGATTGCCCCCTCTAACCCACTATCTTTCTTAAAGCCTCTCATACCCACGAACAAAGAACAGATGGATGCCCTTTCCCTGTTAACTGAACTGGAGAATCCATCAAGAGAAGAAAGATGACATGAAGACTTGCCTTTTTCAGATATGTTGTCTATGAATAACATGACTAGTATTGTGCTGAGGGAGGGTGAAGAATTACCATTGGACTCTATGCAAACGAACTCGCCTATTACTTCCATCTGCCAGAATACTGGTCGTTGTCTTCCTGTAGACCATAGAGGTGCAAGCAGTGATGCGAACTCTTTTCAGGGCCCTGACAAAGAAGAGGTGCACGTTATGCCGGAGCTGGGGCTCAGCAATTCTAATGAGCCCCTTGCCTCAACAAGTCTAGCCCCCCAAAAGAAATGTCTGGTTGACTATCCTTGTCCCATTGTCGTGAAAATGACAATGAGTCTATTGAACTTCTGTCCTGGAATGTGGCTGGATGGGCCCGTTGTCTTTCTATGTATACAGATGTACTTTTTTTACAGCATAACTTTGTTATAACTTTATTGCAGGAAGCATGGCTAGCGGAGACCCAAGAACTTGACGGATTTTACTCATAACTTAGGGGCAGTTTCGGGTAAAGGACCAGGGAGACTGATGGGGGGGGCTGAGTGTTTTTGTCTCTACCTCTCTAAAGGTGCAATGTATACTAAAAGAACCCCTGCTCCATCTAGCTATGGCCTTATTGTTGAATTGGAAGGATGGAAGCTTTATCATTATCTTCCTCCTGTAACTAAAAAGTCAGATATTGAGAAAAATTGGTCAGAGCTGAATAGCTGTATAACAAAACTGGTACACGAACATCCGGAAGCCCAAATTTTACTGGCAGGCGATTTAAATGCCAGAATGGGCCCTAATGATAATTATCTAGCATCTAAATACAACACTCTACTATGTGAATTGGAGCAGGCGACTATAGGTTTACCCTTTACTCAAACTGCCAAGGATTGTAAAGCCAATTTTGCTGGACTGTACCTAGCTAAACTGGCACACAGATGAGAGTTCCACATCCTTAACGGGGCATTCTATGGAGACTACCCTGGCGAGTACACCTTTTTGGTAGGAAACAGAACTAGTACCATTGACTACATGATGGTTTGTACTTCTCTACTCTCCCAAGTCAAAAGCTTTAAAGTAATTCCTTATTTAGATGGTGATCACCTAGTGTTAGGTATACAGATCTCACTCCCCTCAATCAAAAATCTACCATCGGTTACATATTCATCCAGGATTGAACCCACTGGTAAAAGATTACATTGGGTTGAAAAGCTAGGATGTAAAATAAAAGGTTTCCTGAACTCAGAGAAACTTCAGAAGTATATTTCACTATTCATTAATACAAATACCAATGAGGACCCATTAGATGTTTATCAGAAATTAATTCAGGAGATCTCTACTGTACTGACAGTATCTCAGGTGAATGAATCTAGATCAATTGGCAGAAACTCCAAACCTTGGTATGATAAAGAATGTGCTCTTATCAAAAAAGAAGAAGAGGAAGAGGAGGAGGAGGAGATTGGATTTATACCCCACCCTTCACTTGGAGTCTCAGAGCGGCTTACAAACTCCTTTCCCTTCCCCTCCCGACAACAGACACCCTGTGAGGTAGGTGGGGCTGAGAGAACTCTGACACAAACTGTGCCAGAGCTTGTGACTGACCCAAGGTCACATCAGCAGGTGCAAGTGGAGGAGTGGGGAATCAAACCCAGTTCTCCCAGATTAGAGTCCGCACACTTAACCACTACACCAAACTACACCAAAAAGAGATTAATTTCCTTTAAGCACTGTCCTTAAGTAATAACAGGGGAAAAGTGTTGACGCACAGGTTATGCTCCTAGGCAAGAAAAAATGCTTTAAAAAAATGATACAACAGAAAAAGAAAGAATATTCAAAGAGACACTTATTCGGGCAGTGAGACAAAAGAACTCTACCCTCTTCTGGAGGCTGGTTCATGACAGAAAACCAGCTATTGGCCTATCACTCTCTTAAACATCATCAGTAAATTATACACAAGGCATCTATTAGATAAACTGGAAACATGGCTGGAGCAAGAAGATATTATACCAAAAGAACAAGCTGGCTTTAGAACAGAAAGATCAACCACAGAGCACTGCCAGATTTTTCGACACCTAATAGAAAAATATTCTGCCAGAGGTCCTACCTCTCTATATGTTACCTCTATCGATTTAAAGGCGGCTTTCAATTCCATATCGAGGCAAAGATTGTGGGGGAAATTAAGGAGTACTAATTTATTTAGGCATTTATTTATTTAGGCATTATATAGACAAGATATAGACAAAAGGCTGCCTTTCCTTATTTGTGCTCTACATGATGATGCCACCCTATGGGTGAGATATGGAACCTACTAAAACTTTCAAGGGAGTAAGACAGGACTGTCTCTTAGCCCCTATTTTATTCAATCTTTATCTGAGTGATATGGTTAAGCACATGGCAAATTCTGATTTTCATCCTCCAAAACCTGGCTTGTGCCACATATTGATTCTATTATATGCAGACAATGCTCTTCTTCTATCAAGGACACTGCTGGGACTCCGTAGGTTTCTTGATTGCTTTGCCACATATTATGACAAAGAACATCTTACCATTCATTATGATAAGACCAAAGTTATAGTATAGTGTTTACTGACTAAATTAATTGGGGTGGGGTTTGATATTACTATTGATAGCTTCCAATTAATTGCAGGGTCTAATTAGTGAATTAATGGTATTAACAGCCCAATAGATCTGATTGATTGATTAACTGGTTAATTAATAAGGGAGTAAGGCTGGATAGCTTGAAGTAAATGTGCCACTGATCTATTAGCCTTTACCTAAATTACTGGCTATAAAGAGGGGAAAGGGGGAAAGGCAGTCATAGGCTACCAGTCTAATTATATGGGCTGTAAGAGAAATACTGAGAGTAAACAAACTGGGAGGCAATAACATCAGAGCTGGGAACGTATGGCGGGGAAAGAGGGGGGGAAGGTCTTAATCTTTATAACAATTGTACACAGGGGTTATTTATTTATTTATTTATTTATTTTATTCAATTTATATCCCGCCCTCCCCGCTACGCGGGCTCAGGGCGGCTTACAAGGGCATACGCCAATATAAAACATAAATAAAATCATTTAAAATCATCACAGTACAGATAACATTATAAACAGTTAATTAATAAGTGCTCTGGATGTTATTTCACAAGATGGCGTAACAGCTCTATTGCCACTGCTCTGTTCCTCAGCATCATCTGCTTCCGGGAAACACTGGTGTTCCCTCATCCAGGGCCAGGTAAGATAGAACAATAATGATGGTAGTGGCAGCTCCTACTCATACGCCTGGTGGAAGAGCTCCGTCTTGCAGGCCCTGCGGAACTGTACAAGGTCCCGCAGGGCCCGGATCTCCATCGGGAGCTCATTCCACCAGGTAGGAGCTGCCACCGAGAAAGCCCTGGCCCTAGTAGCGGCCAGCCTGGCCTCTTTGGGACCTGGCATTGCCAGGAGATGTTGCGTCCCAGACCGAAGTGCTCGCGGGGAAACATATGAGGAAAGGTGGTCCCTTAGGTAAGCTGGACCCAGACCATGTAGGTTTATTAAGCATTGCCAGCTCAGCTGGTCGGTCTGAGGTCCTAGCTGGCTAAGACTAGCGAAGACCACCAGGCACGGCGATATCTGAGCAGGGGATTTCAGTGCTCCTGGGGAGGGGAAAGTATAGCAGTGGGGCCAGGCATGGAATGAAGGGAAGGGGGCAGAGAAACAGAAGAGCTCACCCCCCTTCCAGCCTGCGCCCCATCCCGAGGAATGTTGGCAGTGGGGCTAGGATGATTAACCCCGCTCGGACATTGGTGTTGTGCAACGTCAGGTATATCAATAATAAGACCATGGTCCTTCGGGACTTTTTGCTAGAACAGAAGGTAGACCTGGCGTGCTTGACTGAGACCTGGGTGCAGGATGGGGAGACTGTTGAGAATTGAGGCTAATCTTTGCTTTACTTGCTGCCAACACCACATGGACTGTGCATACATACACCCATAGGCTCAAGGAATGCTGTACAAGTCGCTTGTTGTGAGATACACATAGATAGTGACCTGCTCTAAACCTTACATGTTAATGAGGTTTCAAATACACAGCTGCTGCCTGAGGGGAAGAAGAAGCACATCGCCATTGTTGCCAGCCAAACAACAACTTGTTTGAAATCAGCCTCCATTGATGAACTGTTGAAAACACACGTATACACATTTCTGCTCTACATCTGAATGGCCATTTCCTGTCAGATGGGCTTGATAACCTGGGAACGGGCAAGATTCATCTGCACTTCAATGGGCATCCTAGCACCAAGCTTTCACACCTCACCAGATGCCCTCTCTTGAGTTAGAGTCTAGAGTTTCAATATTGGCCAAACCCTTTAGGTGTCAACACCTTACTACACGCACTAATGAGATTAGTTTTGGCACCAATGAGGTTAGTTTTGGGACGGACTTCCAGGTAAATGGGTTTACAGACTGACATAGATGCCACCCACTAAAGGATTCACCTATAAAAGGTGAGGTCCAGATGCTTAGTGTTTGCTAGCCGCCTACCCCAACCTACGCCCTCTGTCTGCTTGAAACCCTCTCAAGCCCAGCTTCCTATCCAAAAAATCCTTTGTTCCAATTTGATCTCTTGGTCTGCAGCCACGAGGTCCACACATGCTGGCTGGTTTCTAGCTGTGTGTTAAATCTCCCTAGTATATTTTCTGACCTCTCTATTCTTCATTGAGATGGACACCCATTGCCCTACCTGTGATTTCTATAGTAACTATTGTAATTCTGTATTTCTGAGGAACTTGATTGATTGTATGTGTGAATCTGATTTTGTGTGTATGTGATTTTATATATTCTTAAGTAAAGAACACATTGTTTTGGAACACACCAGTCTTGTCTCTATCACTGGTAAAAATCCTTGGGGTGGATTGGACTTCAGTATACAAAGGCAGGAACCCGAATATAAATTTAGTTTGCCAGCTTTTGTAGATAAAGCAGTTCGGCTAACAAGACGGTAGCTCTCACCCAGCTTGCCCCTCCCAGGTTCTCGGTCCTTCACCAATCATGGACTTGGGGGCGGGGGGGAGTGGCCCTATTCATCCAGGATGCTTATTCCTTCAGGGCGCTCCCATTGCCAAAGATCATGGGCATTGAGTGCGCCGACCTGGTATGGCAGGCTGGGGAGAGTGTGGCGATTTGGCTGGCAATGGACCCGGTGTTATCCATGGCAGCACTAGGACTCTCCCAATATGTAACGACCCCCACTCACCAAGCCGGGCACACACTCGATTTGATTTTTGCGGTGAGGGTAACAGTGGACCAAGTTACTGCTTCAGCAGTCCCATGGTTGGACCACCATGCCCTGAGGGCCCGCCTGAATGTGCCGCCCCGACCCCGACAGATTGCTCTTGACTGTACGTCCAACCACATGCAGCCTTGATCCGTGCCCTTCCTGGCTCATCAAAGCAGGCCATGAGGGGTTTTGAGGTGCCTTAAGGAAAATTATCAACAAGTCCCTCTTAGAGGGGCTGTTCCTGGGGGCACTCAAGGAAGCGATGGTCCGCCCACTCCTAAAAAAAACATCTCTGGACCCAGCCAAATTGGCAAATTACCAGCTGGTCTTCATGGATGACACTTCAATGTTAGATCCCTTCCAGTTCGGCTTTCGCCCAGGACACGGGACGGAGACGGCACTGGTCGCTCTGACTGATGATCTCCGGAGGCATCTGGATCGGGACGGTTCGGCGGTGTTGTTGTTGTTGGACCTGTTGGAAGCATTCAAAACGGTCGACTACCAACTACTAACCCACCTTCTCTCCGACACTGGGATTCAAGGGTTGGCCTTGCAGTGGCTTACCTCGTTCCTTCAGGGTTGGAAACAAAGGGTGGCCATTGGGGAACAACTGTCCCAAAGGCACCCGCTAATTTGCAGAGTGCCCCAAGGAGCTGTGCTTTCCCCAATGTTATTTAACATCTACATGCGCCCCCTTGCCCAGATTGCCCAGAGGCATGGACTGGGATGTCACTAATACACAGATGACACCCAGCTCTATCTGTTGTTGGACGGCCATTCTGACTCTAACCTGGAAGATCTGGACCTGGACCTGGACCTGAAAGCTATGGCTGGTTGGCTTAGACCGAGTCGACTGAAATTGAATCCGATGAAGATGGACATCTTGTGCCTGAGTTGGAGTGGCCCAAGGGTAGGGATCCCAAACTTCGATGGGGCACCGTTGGTGCCAGCGCCAGGGGTTAGGAGTTTGGTACTGCTCCTGGATGCCTCCTTAATGATGGAGGCCCAGGTGCAGCCACTGCAAAGTCAGCCTTTTATCATCTTCGGCTGATCAAGCAGCTGGTTCCCTTCCTTGAACGCGATGACCTGGCAACAGCGATCCATGCAGAGGTCAATTCGGGGGGGATCACGGGGGATTGCAGTTCCCCCAGGTGAGGTGCGGGGGGCGAGGCACACAGCTCTATCTGATGCTGGGCAGCCAGTCGAATATTGTGTATATTTGAATACCTGAATAATGTTTGTTTTTATTAACTGGATCTGGTCATGGACCATAATATAATAAAATCGAATTGAACTGACTCTGACAAAGAGAGTACTCCATCTTTCTGTGTTATGCCTCACAACTACTGGCGAAATGTCAGGTACTACAATGCCAAGACCACGGCCATACAGCCCAGAAAATCTACAACTATTGAATTATTAGATAATGACGATTTAACATTTCTCATCCCTGCTCTTCTATTAGGTGGGGGAACCAAGTTTTGATTTCACTTCTCAGGCAGGCCAATTCTTATATTACAAAATCCTCATCCTACCGTGGGTTCTGCCAATAGGCGTGCTTCCCAGGAACATTCAGGTCGGGGGGAGGGGGCTCAATCACCTTGCACATCTCCATTCTGATCTGAATCAGACTCACATGCACCTAAGAATTAAATTCCAAGCTACAGAACTTATCAAGCATATCTGTTGACAGGACTTTCTAATGTGTGAATAGACTGATCACTTGTATAAATCGCGCCAATAATTCTTTACAACTGACCCAATTTTTATTTCAAAACATTTGGAAACATCATCTATTAATAGCCCAAACTGATAGAATGGGAAGGACTTGGCTTGACAGCAGTACATGTGAAAGGGATCTAGGAGTTCTGGTTGATCACAAACTAAACATGAGCCTGAAGTGCGATGTGACTGCGAAGAAAGCTAATGAGGTCTTAGGATGCATCAACAGAAGCATTGTGTCCAGATCACAGGAGGTGGTCGTTCCCCTCTATTCTGCTATGGTCAGGCCTCACCTGGAGTACTGTGTCCAGTTCTGGGCACCACCTTTTAGGAAGGATATTGACAAGCTCGAGCGTGTCCAGAAGAGGACAACCAGGATGGTGAGAGGGTTGGAATCCAAGTCTTATGAAGAAAGGCTGAAAGAGTTGGGTATGTTTAGCCTGGGAAAGAGAAGGCTTAGAGGGAACACGATTGCAGTCTTCAAGTATTTGAAGGGCTGTCATGTAGAAGATGGAGCGAATCTATTCTCTCTTGCTCCGGATTGCAAGACTAGATCTAATGGGTGGAAATTACAAGGGAGTCAGTACCAGCTAAATATCAGGAGAAACTTCCTAACTGTAAGAGTAGTTGAGCAGTGGAACAGTCTGCCTCAGGAGGTGGTGGATGCTCCTTCGTTGGACGTTTTCAAGCAGAGGCTGGACGACCATCTTTTGGGTATGTTGTGGGGCTCTCTTTCAGCTATGCTCCTGCAAAGTGTGGGGGGTTGGACTAGATGACCTGCAAGATCCCTTCCAACTCTAATGTTCTATGATTCCTCCACTATTCAATATTTTATAAGCCACATCAAATTCAGTTTAAGAAAGAAGGGAAATGGCAGGATCAAGGCTACCAAGAGCTACTACAGACAGGGCTGCCAAATATCAAAAGGAACAAGAGGGACAAAATGCTGGAGGACCATGTGATTTGGGGTTGGGTCTGGTTGATGTGAGGGGGCCCAGAGCCTGACAGTAGCCCTGACTATTTACCATGGGTCTGCCCCACACACCACCCAGATTAACCAAAATATCACATGAAAACAAATTATGCTATTTGTTCTGTGGGTTCCCAAGGTAACCCGGATCTCTGGAATTTTTTCCACCTCGTTCCAATGCTCCCTCTAAGCTGTGGAGTCTTGTGAGCAAAAATTCTACTTTGTGAGCTACCGGCATTAAAGTTGTGAGTGAACATTTTGGCTACTGCATAAATTAGTTTGCTCTGGAGCCCCATCCTTCCTGAGCGAAGACAAACATCTGTGAGCTGAAGGCTAAAAACTGTGAGCTAGCTCACACTAACTCAGCTT
>NW_015167161.1:101284-112920 GCF_001447785.1 Gekko japonicus
ACGGATTGCAATATTAAGCTGCTTCTTCCGCACCCCAGAAGAATCCACCTCCTACCACATTTACTGTCCTCTGACTCAGCTTTCTGCTTTTCCTGTCCTGGATCAGGTGTTCTTTTGTATTCACAGTTAAGTATTTTGTTTTTATGATTGATATCCCACCTTTTAGCCAAAATCCATGATTCTCAGAGATGCTTACAATAAAGAATGAACATTATTACAATGTAATGAAATATCAGTTGTAAAATTGAGTTCCAAATTATGAAAACATAAAATAGCAGAAAAATAAAATAGTCAGTTGAAGTTATTAGTCAGCACAGACAGCTGGTCAAAGTACATCTTTGAAAGTAAATTCAAAGCAAAAACATTAAGGTGAACCAGTAATGTTATTTTCTCACTTTCTTTTCCTTATGCTTGAAAATTCTGTCATGAATCAACTTGCAGATAAGTGAAGCTGATCTTCATTCCAAAATAAACTTTGGCACAGAGCTGTAGTAAATTCTTCTGCTTTCAGGTTGATTGGCTAAATAGTTGCTGATTATATTGTTCAATAAACTTCAACAAAGTGATAAAGCACTTTGCAATACCTCAAACTACCTCTACCAAAACCACAAGGATATGTGGGATATGACTGTGAGGGTGGGGGTAACCCCTCAGGGGCACATGGAAGCTGAACTCTCCTCATAGAACTGTGAACAGAGCCAGAACTCATCAACTTAAGAACATAAGAGAAGCCAATGTTGGATCAGGCCAATGGCCCATCTAATCCAACACTCTGTCAAACAGTGGCCAAAAATACCAGGTGCCATCAGGAGGTCCATCAGTGGGGCCAGGACACTAGAAGCCCTCCCACTGTTGCCCCCCCCCAAGCACCAAGAATACAGGGCATCACTTGCCCCAGAGCCAGAGTTCCTATCTATACCTTGTGGCTAATAGCCACTGATGGACCTCTGCTCCATATGCTTATCTAATTCCCTCTTGAAGCTGTTCATGCTTGTAGCTGCCACCACTTCCTGTGGCAGTGAATTCCATGTGTTAACCACTCTTTGGATGAAGAAGTACTTCCTTTTATCCGTTCTAACCCGACCACTCAGCAATTTCATGGAATGCCCACGAGTTCTTGTATTGTGAGAAAGGGAGATACGAAATCAAAAGTAGATATGAAATCAAAGCAGAAGAGCTGTAATGTCAGCACTCTACCCAATGCTAAGAATAAAAGTCATTTGCTGTGAATAAAAAGTCATTTGCCGCCGCATTTTGTACCAGCTGTAATTTCTGGATCAGTCTCAGGGGCAAGCCTACATAGAGCGAATTGCAGTAATCAAGCCTGGAGGTGACCATTGCATGGATCACCATAGTTAGGTCTTGGGGGGGGGGAGAGATATGGCTTCAGTAGCCTGATCTGCCTAAGATGGAAGAATGCAGACCTGGCAACTGCGGCAACCTGGGCCTCCATGGGCAGAGAGGCATCCAGTGTCACTCCCAGGCTCCTCACTGTCTGGGCTGGCACCAAAGGTGCCCCTTCCAGTGTGGGGAGCCTGGTGCCCACATCCATGTCCCCTCGACCCAGGTACAGGACCTCCATCTTCAATGGGTTTAACTTTAGCCGACTCTGCCGCAACCATCCAGCCACAGCTTCCAAGGCATCACCCAGCGTTTCGGGAACAGAAGACGGATGGCTGTCGATTAACAGACAGAGCTGGGTGTCATCAGCATATTGGTGACAGCCCAGCCCATAGCTCTGGACTAACTGGGCAAGGGGGCGCATATAGATGTTAAACAACATTGGCGAGAGGATGGCCCCCTGTGGCACTCCACATTCTAGTGGATACTGTGGGGAGATCCTCTCACCAAGCGCCACCCTCTGTCCCCGACCATGGAGAAAGGAAGAAAACCATTTCAAGGCAGTCCCCTGAACTCCTACATCGGTGAGGCGGTGGGTCATAAGATCATAGTCGACCGTGTCAAACGCTGTCGTCAGATCTAATAACAACACCAGCACTGACCCGTCTCAGTCCAGGTGTCTATGGAGGTCATCGGTAAGAGTGACCAGAGCTATCTCCGTCCCATAGCCAGGGTGGAAGCCAGACTGGAAGGAGTCAAGGACAGAAGCGTCATTCAGGGAAACCTGGAGTTGTTCGGCCACCACTCTCTCAACCACCTTACCCAGGACTGGTAAGGTCGACACTGGGCGGTAGTTGGTCAGGACCATCGGGTCCAGTGATGGCTTTTTCAAGAGCAGACGGACCACTGCCTGCTTCAAAGCCTTTGGGAAAGTCCCAGTAGAAAGGGACAAGTTGAGGAGCCCAAATGATCTCCCCGCAAGATTTAACTAGCCAGGAAGGGCATGGGTCAAGGAGGCAGGTAGTAGGTCTCACCGCTGCCAGGATCCTGTCAACTTCCTCCTGAGAGAGTCGATCGAAGTGGTTCAATACCGGATCAGAAGACGGACAAGGGGCCGCCAGTTCTTTTACTGTCTCAATTGTGGCCGGGAGGTCCTGGCGGAGTGTCATGAACTTATCTGCGAAATAGCTCACAAATGCCTCACAGCCAATAGCCAATTCACTACTATTTGGTCTGCCCTGAGGCAAAGTTGTAATAGACAAAATAACTCTAAACAATTGGGCTGGGCGTGAGCTCGTAGACACCATGGAGGCCGCATAGAAATCCTTCTTTGCAGCCTTCACTGCCATCTCATAGGTCTTCATAAACGTCCTATAAGATGTTTGTGACACTTGTCACGAGCACACCGCCACCTTCGCTCTTAGCTCCTGCTTTATCCTCCGCAGCTCTATGGTATACCACGGTGCTGCTTTGGTGTGAGGGCATAGAGGGCGCCAGGGGGTGATCTCGTCGATGGCTTCAGAGAGCCGGTTATTCCAGTCCTCCACCATATCAACCAACAAGGCACCAGGGGACATTGGATCCCGCAGAACTTCCTGAAGCCGACTAGGGTCCATTTGGCTTCGTGGCCGAGCATAATTAATCTGGTCAATTAATCTCCTATGGAGTAGCTATATGGGCTGTAATGAAATGGCTGCCAGGCAGAGACAGCAGTTTATTTTAAAATGGCTGCCACTCTGGTAGTCCTCTGGAGGGGGGAGGTGCTCCATACGGAACAATGGGCTGCCATACCTCCCTGTCTACATTTCCCAGCAGCTTTAGGAGAAAAGAGTGGGAAAGTAGGGACCCACCCCAGGGGTGGAGCCAGCCAAATAAAGGCTTTGACCCCTCAGGGGAGATTTTTAGTCTTGGCCTTTGCCTGAGCTTGAACAGCAGCTTCAAGGGGTGCGTACAGGTGGGACTCCTGCTACCAACACTCTGTGGTCAGTCCAGGCCACTATAAATTGTGGTGGACAGCCAGGAGGGTTAGCAGTATTGGTGACCAGTCCTGAGGAGGGCTGGAGTTTCCCACCAACAACCAGGAGGGGGAAAGCAAATCCTGGCCTGCAGCCACCCACTATAGAGGTAGAGAGGGTGTGTGTACAGGACAGAGGAATTGCGGTTTACTTCTGTTTATTTTCTGCCAAAGTTGTGTTGAAGTCCCTATGTTTATTTTCTGTGCCTAACTTTTATATAGTTAAAATAAATCTTTTTCTTAATTATAAAGTCTGGTAGTGCCTTGACCACATAGTCCTCCCCGCTCAGCATGTTACCAGAGGCAAAGGGAGGCCAGGGAACTCAAATGGGCCCAAATTGGAGGGGTTGCCATCTCTCCAGGGGTGCCCAAAAATATCCACTTTCCCGGATTGGGAAATCAGCCAGAGAGGTCTCACTGTCCCTCTAAGAAGGCGGTGTCCATTCAGTGCGTGGTGGCAGTGACAGAGAAAGGAAATAGCCCCACCAGGCAGAGTGGGCCGGCAAAAACAGGGGCTTGCGAGCCACAGAATGGCTATTCAGTCTCCCAGGGCTGAGGGCGGGCCCCCATTTTATCACACGGGCTATGGTTGTACTTGAAAGCTGAAGAGTTTTATTTAGTTATACATATTTTGGTAAGGCTGTTTTATGTGTTCCTAAACTCATTCCTAAAACTCCTGCCAACCTAGCAGTTGGAAAGCAAGACATTGCAAGTAGATAAATAGGTACCACTTCGGTGGGAAGGTAACAGCGTTCCGTGCGTCTTGGTGTTTAGTCTTGTGGGCCACATGACCATTAAACATCTTCGGACAGCGCTGGCTCTTCGGCTTTGAAACGGAGATGAGCACCACAATCCTAGAGTTGGATTCGACTGACTTTCGAGCAAGGGAACCTTTACTTTTTAAACTCATTTTGATTTACTGTTCATCATTTTTAATGGGTTTTTTCCTTGTGTGATTTAATTGTAATGGCCCTTGGCCTCATATACTAAATGCTACTTGAATAAGAGTCCAGTTTGCTCCAGCAAGCTGGAAAGAAAGATAGGTGGTAGAGGAAGAACAGAGCAGACTGAGCTGCAGCGTCATCCTACTAGGTGTTTTCCAGACTGCCTCAGAGTTCCATTTTAATTTTCCTGTGTTACTGGTTCTTTTACCCACTTCTTCACAGCTTCATTAATGTTGTAAGTTGCCCTTTGGGTGAGTGGCATTTTTAAAAGTCTAATAAATCTCTCCTTATATATAATTCTCTTTTGGTGTGAACGTTCCACACACTCCCACAGCATTTGGCTCGCTCAGCTGCCACCCAGAAGGTCTGCCAATCCCCTGGTTTCATTGCCTCGCTGCGTTGCCTCAGTCCTGCCCACAGAGCCAGCGCCCAGCATCTCAGCCTCAGTCTGAAGGGAGCCAGCAAAGGGGATGGATGCTCCACCAGGCGGAGCCTTAGGAGGCAGCCCGGTGTGGTACAGGAAAGCTCCCTACTGATTATGAGCAACAGGGATTCCCTTTTCTCCTCCACGCTTTCAGCCGCCACTCAAGAGTACTTGCGTGCTATTGGCCAGGTGCTGGGTCTGCTCCTCATCCCCGCCCCTTTTCATTTCAGCCCCTGTTCCCTGTCAGATTTACTGGCAGACAGCTCTCTCTCTCCCTTGATGAAGACACTTCTCTTAGGTCCTGTGTGGGACTAACTCTCCACTCAGTGGCTGTTGGTAAGCAACCAAGCTTGCTTCTGTCAGTAAAAAGACAAAGGACTTTCAGCATAACCCCCTCCCCTGCTCACTGCCAGCTTGGCCACTTTTCTGTCAGAATAAACTGAAAACGGCTCTCTCTCCTTTTTGGCTCCACCATGACTGGCTGGCTAATGAGGTGGCCCAGCAACCATCACACCATTCTCTTCAACCCCTGCTTTTGGCTGACTTTCCCCTAGGGTTGCAAATCTCCAGGTGGGACCTGGAGATCTCCTACTGTTACAATTGATCTCCAGATGACAGAGATCAGTTCCCCTGGAGAAAATGGCTGCTTTGGAGGGTAGGCCCTATGGCATTATACCCTGCTGAGTCCTTCCATCCCCCCTCAAATGTTGCCCTCCACAGGATTCACCCCCCAAATCTCCAGGTATTTCCCTAATCAGAGCTGGCAACTGTACTTTCTCCTCGGTGCCTGTTGCTAAACAACCAAGCTTGGTTCTGTGAGTGAAGGGCCCTTTCCACACCTATGTTGGCCTTTGGGAGAAAACTCATAGGGACCTGTCCTGATAGGGTTGCCAACTCTAGGTGGGAAATTCATGGAGATTTGAGGGATGGAGGCTGGAGAGGGTGAGGCTTGGGGAGGGGTGGGACCTCAGACAGGTACAGTGCCATAGACGCCACCCTCCAAACCAGCCATTCCCTCCCGGGGAACCACTGTTGCCAATCTCCAGGTGAGGGGTGGAGATCACTCAAAATGTACAACTGCTCTTCAGGTAGCAGAGATCAGTTCCTCTGGAGAAAATGGTAGACTCTGTGTCATTATACCCTGCTGAGGTTGCCACAGCAAATGGTCACTGAGTGCCCAAGGCCGGGGCACTCTCCCAGAGCCTCTTTCTAGAGCTCGTTGTATTTATTTCCACAATGGACCTTATTTCTAGTAAATAAATAAATAAAACATTGTTAAAGGTGCTACTGGACTCAAACTTTGTTTCAGTAAGGAACCAGATAGTATAGAAATATGGAAAATCAAACTGAATTAACCAAAGTAGCAATTTAAAAAGAGGAAAGACAAGGAATGAAAATTAGAATTAGCCTGACTGGAGAATTAAAAGGGGGGGGAGAACAGAAGAGAGGCAGATATAGAAATTAAGAAATTAGGGTTGCGATCACAGGCACAATTAGCCATAGGTGCAAATGCTGGATGGATTTAAAGGGCGCGATCAGACGCAAACATCTGGGAAGCGCCCCACACCCGTCGGCAACCCGTTTTGCTCCACCACAGAAGCGGAGTAAAAGGACACTGGGGAAAGTCCAGTAGCAAATGGGTTGCTATGGGCCACAGACGGACTTTCCCCTGTGTGATAGCTCCAGCATGCTCCCATGGCATCGGGATGGTCTGATCAGGCCGTCCCGACTCCATGCCATGCCCCCCCCATCTCAGTATGCACATCATCGCACACTGCATAGGGAGCCCTCAGAGCAGAGATGCGAATCATCGATCCCTCATTGAAGCGCACTGGAAACAAATGGCAAAAAAAACAACCCGACTCACCCGCAGTTGCGTCTGATCACACAGTGGTGGGCTGTGCCCGCAGCTTCCAGGGACTGTGTGATCGCACAACTGCGAGTCAAATTCCTATGGAACAAATAGCCTCGCTTCCCCCCGCTTTATCTTGTGTGTGTGACTGCCACCCAGGACTAATAGAAATGGAACAGGTGGTGAGGAGGGGAGAACCAGGTAGAAAAAAAAAATGTCTCAAAACTATGCTACATGGGGTGCCCAACAAAAAGAACCTCACCTGACTGACAGAAACTATACCGGGGGGTGGGGGTGGCAAAATGGCCACGGAATCACCCAGGGCAGAAGGTAGGGGTCATGGAGGAAATGCTATCAGAGCAAGTGAATGTTATGAAACAGACATCGACTGCCATATCCTGTAAACAATTAACAGTAACTGACACAGAGGACATAGGGTCTAAGGTTAGCATCAGAGGACCTCCCTTGGTCAAATCAGAAAGTCCGGTGCAGGGGGACAATACCATAATTAAAGGGCTGGGGGCACCTGCTTTCCCAGTGCCTGTGGCTAAAGTATATGGACAGTAGAATGACTGTATTCAGGGTGGATATAACAACTAGCTCTCAAATCAAACCCCAGCAAGGTGCATCTCACCAAGACCAAGGTGGGGGCACCCAGGGAGTCTCACAATGTAATGAAACCTCTGAGGAGGAAATTAAAAATCAGGAGGGTTGGGAGGGAATAGGGATGATTTCACCTGGGAAAAAGGGATCAACTGACTTTATAGCAGAACCACAATAGTTAAGCAAGTTGCAGTCCTTCAAAGGCAGGGCTAATACAAACCCTCCTGAACTCACACTTGAACATCCTGTGAAGTGGATAGATAAACAGGATACAGGGAAGATTACATCAGGAATCTCTTGAGCAAAGTAGAAAAACTACAGTTAAACCACACGGACAGTTAGTGGTGCGACAAAAAATATAGCATGGACTTGCTGAGGGTGGTACATGCTAGTCCTTTCACTGGTCACCTGGGTGTGAGTGCAAATAATAACAGGATGACTCAAGATTTACATAGACCAATCTATGGACAGAATGTGGCAAGCATGTTAGCTGATGAATGTGATCTGGCATCCCACATTAAATCGGAAGTGAATAGCTTTTCAGTCCTTGACATCATTACCTCTGAGCAACAACAACTGAAACTTTATATAAAGTAACCTTGAACAGTCTGGTTGTGGACAGGGGAAAGAGAAGGACAAAAGAAGGAACAGAGAAGAAAATGGAAAGGAACATTGAACCTCTCAGACTTGTAAATACATCTTGGTATCTGGACAATAATAAAGACTGTACAGAGGTCCTTGAACACTACTGTGAAATTTTATTTATTTATTATTGTATTTCTACCCCGCCCTCCCCGCGAACGGGCTCAGGGCGGCTTACAAGGGCACCATGTGCCTACACATAAAAACAATAAAAACAAGACAATCAATTTAACAAAATAAAGTGCTGAAATGAAAGCCAGATCCACTTTATTGCAATAGATGACAGGGAGGCACCATTTGGTCCTCTATAACTTATAGACTATAAGGAAACACCAGAGAGGTGCTGGATGAATTCATAAGGGATCTCGCAAAGAAGTATGAAGGAAGAGATCAGTCTGTCTTTTGTGTTGCTCACTGGAGAATGGGAACATGGTGAGAGCCAGCATGGTGTCGTGGTTAAGACCAGCAGACTCTAATCAGAAGGACCGGGTTTGATTCCCCATTCCTTCACATAAAGCTTGCTGGGTGACCTAGGGCCAGTCACAGTTCTCTCAGAACTCTCTCAGCCCCACCTACCTTACAAGGGGCTTGTTGTGGGGAGAGGAAGGGAAGGTGATTGTAAGCAGCTTTGAGGTAGGGAAAATCAGGGTATAAACCCAACCCTTTTCCTCTTCTTCATCTATACAGAGGAAGTCACAGAAACAGCAGAGCAGTTGGCCATTCCTGTTTACAAAATGAATGTGGCAGGTCTCATGTTAGCGGGATCCACTGATTTGAAATATGAACTGAGTCAGTCAGAAACATTTGATCTGCAAAAACCACCTAAGGTACAGTACCTAGTGGACTTCCAGGACATGAAACTCAAAGAAGGAGATGAGATCCTGATGCTGCATCCAGTGAGAAGAAGCAAACATCTGTCTACTTGGAAGAGGCCAAGATATGGGAGAGACTACAGAATGTGAACCCTTTTGTGTTTATCAGCATGGACTCAGACAAGTCTAGAGACAGAAACACTAAGTTGTTGAGACCATATTACAACAGGGAATGGTCTGTCACAAATCTATTTGTGGAGAAGGAGGAGGAGAAATGGTGAGCACTCATTAGGATAGACTAAACTCTTCTGAAGTTAAAGGTATGAGGGTAAAATTATCTGACATTTCAACCAGCGTGCAGGTAGGGCAGATTAATGGTGTATCTGGGAACACAAAAGATCTGTTTTTAGGTAGCTCAGAGTGAACCCCACATACTAGTCCCAATAGTGATATAGGCAGGACCAATCTGACTTATTCCCTTCTCTATCAGGTAACAGGAATCTATCTAAAAAGAAAGCTGATTCCTAGAAAACCACAACAGGCAATGGTAGAGGAGGACTGCCTAACTATTGTAGGGCCTTACCTAAACTGAAGCGATACCTATGGGGCAGAAAATTCACCCTTCACACAGACTACTCCCCACTGTGCTGGGTGCACCGTATTAAAAGTAACAATAGCGAATTGATGCATTGGAGTCTGTTGCTCCAAAATTTTGACTTTGACTTGGTGTGTAGAATAGGATAGGACATGAAAATGTAGATTGGTAAGATAGGTAGCGATGTGTGACTGCCTGACCTACCTGTTACCCCTGAACCTGTGGGAGAGAGGTTGTGGAGGGTGGTAGGTACTCTGTAAGATTGTCAGGCCTGATAGGAATTGCATTAGGAGCCTGGCTCTGGGTCACCACAGGTGCTGTTGTAGCCCAACATAGTAGCTCCCAGTAAAGACCAGTATGGGCCCCGATCATGCTTGAAATACAAGATATTCCCCCAAAAAACCCAGATGGTCACTGAATACTTCAATTTTAAACAATGAAAAGTTTTTTTAAAGAATCCAAAAAATAATTTCAAATGTTTTTTGAACAAAACATCCAACCAGAAATTTCCATCAGGACTGTCTGAGACGCATTCAAAGCCTTTGCCAGAGGATGGATGATTAGAGAATCGGCATACACCAGGAAACAGAGATCAGTAAAATACTTCCAGATCCAAGACCAAATTAAAAAACAGGAAGAAAAGATGAAACAGGATTCTTCAACTGAACAGATAAAAATTTAACTTACACTCTTGCAACAGAGTTAAAAGTAAATAAACCTGCAGGTACCTGCACTCTCGTTAATGCTTCTGTCTCACTACCGCCGTGTTAAAGCCAAGGATCTGCAGGTTCACATTGCCAAATCCATTCTGTGTGTGCTCCCCCGTGTTCAGACATCCGGCCATGCGCAATGAATGAGCGGGGAAACGAAAATACCACTTTGGGGGATTTTTAACCCGGCTCCAAGTCGTCCTCTGACAGGGTGAGTATGCCCGGGGAACGCCTGACAGATGTGGCTGTGTGATCGTGCCCATTTAATCCATTTGTAAAATGTGCCTGTATCGGGCCAAACTGCCAGTCTGAACACAACCATAATGTGGTGCTTTCGGTTCCCCACACATTCATCACACGTGGACAGATGTCTGAACTCCCCTTTTGTGAAGTCAAGCTGTTTGGAAAGTCTGAACTTTCATTCCATTTCCACCTCCATTGTTTTATTTTAGGATTTTTTGGGGGGATCAGGTAGCTGTGTGTGCAGAAGTGCACAATCGCCCCTGGCCTTGTCTGTCACCGTGGCCAAGAAGTCATTCTGGATCGAGAGTCCCTGAGGGAGTTGTTTTCAAGTGGAAAATTCCCCCAAACTACTCTCTCCTGTTTCTGTGTCGGGGTCTGAGAGCATCCAATGATTGACACAATGGTAAATGCACTGACACCAATGGGACTACTTTAATGTAAATCTGCACTTTACCTCCCCCATGTATTCTACTGCTTTAGGGGCTTTATATATAGTGTCTATGGACCTCAAAAAATTCAGTCCAAAGTTCATAAATTTTAAAACTTCTTTTAAATAAGGGATTTCTACTTTGTCAAATGCTTTCTCTGCGTCCAGCGCGAGAATAGCTGATGTAATCTTGTGGGTTTTACAACAGTTGATAAGGTTAAGTGACTTTCTAATAGTGTCAGAAATCGACCTACCAGGAATAAATCCTGATTGGTCAGGATGTATATAGTTTGAAATTATTTTACTGTGTCTAGCAACTAAAATTGAGGGGGAAATTTTAAAATTGTGATTTAAAATAGAATTTGGGCGATATGATTCCATGAAGAGTTTACTTTTCCCTGGTTTTAATAGCACTATCATCCTTGCCTCCAACTATGTGTATGGGTGTGTGTGTTTTCTCTATTTTTGGATCTTTTTTATTTTTGTGCGGAGGGTGGGATATAAATGCTAAAATAAATTTAAAAAATTAAAAATTATTAAATTGAAATCACAACCTATATACAGTTCTCCAACTTTGAACAGTTGAAGTTTTTCTGGTGTTTCTTTTATAAATGCTTGCTGGTTTTGGTTTGGGGCATATATAGATCCAATCATTAAAGGTGTTTCCCCTAGTGTTCCCTTAATAAAGATATATCTACCTCTTTTGTCTGATTCTATTTGTTGTACTTTAAATGGGACATTTTTTGAAATGAAAATTGCAAAAAAAAAACCCGAGACTTAGAAGAAGAAGAAGAGATTGGATTTATACCCCGCCCTTCACTTGGAGTCTCAGAGTGGCTTACAAACTCCTTTCCCTTCCTCTCCCCACAACAGACACCCTGTGAGGTGGGTGGGGCTGAGAGAACTCTGCCACAACTGCTCTTTTTCAAGGACAGCTGTGCCAGAGCTTGTGACTGACCCAAGGTCACATCAGCAGGTGCAAGTGGAGGAGTGGGGAATCAAACCCGGTTCTCCCAGATTAGAGTCCGC